>NC_052053.1:138529836-138658583 GCF_903992535.2 Arvicola amphibius
GGCATGCCAGACAACCTTTTGATACAGGCATTTTCCTTCCCATTTTACAGTGAGGAAGTTACCGCTCTGGCCACATGTGCCAGGAAAGGGCAGAACACAAACTGCCAGATCTGCCCTTCCCCGGAGGTTCTGCTTTCTCACAGCAGCTTGGAACCTGAAGGATGATCCTCCTCCAGTGTGCTGAAGTTGGTACCATGTACCATTCATGGTTCATTTGGCACTGGCTCCTCAGCCTAACCTTTAGCACTATACCTAGCCTTTAGGTATAGAACAGAATTTCATCTCTGGCCCCTTTGAATGCAACCACAGACTATGCATTCAAAGGACTCTGAATGTAAAAGAACTCAGAGCCATCTGTGTATGTGAGGCAGATGCTTTCTCCAAAGTAAGATAGGGCCACAGACATCAATAAAGAAGATCACGAATATTTTAAAGAGTCTCATAACATGAAGATGACATCCTCATGTGGGGCTGAGCTTGAATTTAACCACTAAGGTTGAGTGTGGTTAGTGAAAGCAAAAAAATTATGGCAAGGGGTCCCTGATAAGTTAGTGATTGCCCTTATGCAGCCACTTTCAGTATTAGATGTCACTATTAACATTCCTGCCTCAGTAGTTGTCACAGTGGCTAATTTGGGGGACAACAAGGGAGTGAGGTGCACAGACTGGGAACCATGGAGTTTGACACCCTCCTACTCACATTCTGATTCCCATGCCTGCCCTTACTCCTTAGCTTCTCAGGCTTGAGGATCAGACAGAAACAAAACTTCTATGCCTCCTTGCCAATGAGGTAAATTGATCCCCAGCCCCTTTTCTTAACCTGAGAAGATGCCAATAAGGCCCCAACTCTAACTGAAAACTATTCAAAAGTGATTTTAATCTGGAGAGAGTAAGTAAATTATGAGTTTTGTGTGTACTGACGTGTACTTTAAGCCAAGTGAAGTCTGTCATTTCCAGGCAGCTGCTTAAGAAACAAAGGCACTTTGTACAGAGACACTCCCTAGTCCTAGAGTCATTTTACATCTTGAAAAGAAAAATGGAGAGAAAAAAATCTGCATTTACGAAGGTATGCATTTTTTTTAGGGACTGAGAAACTTCCCACACTTCTGCGAAATCTTGGAGCCTAAGATAACACACTTTCTTTTGAGTTACCAAATTCAGCATTTAAAATATAAACGTGAAGGATCAGAGATATACTATGCAAATGAGATCTGGGAGAGAGTCAAACACTATTTTTCTCTATGGGAGAAATAAAGAGATCTCTAATTAAAAGTTTATAGATGAATTACCTTGGGTTAGAGAAGTTATTGACATGAAAATAGAACGTGGGAAGGGCAGCTATCCATGTCCCTGTTTGAAGCCCCTCAATTACCCCAATACATGACAACAGTAATATTTAAGTTCCCAGTTATGCCAACGAATAATAAACATTGTTTTTTTTCTGAATGTAGAAATCGCAGTGCTCTTGAGAAAGGGAGGGATTCCTTACCTTAAAAGTCATTATGAGATGAGTGAAATGGAATTCTGCTTCTAGATCCAGTTGGATAGTTACGTTCTCCACACCTACAGATTTTTAAAACAATAAAGGAGATGGTCTGTGAAGAGCTGACTTTCTTCCTAAATGGCCTGTAAGCTCCTCATACAAATCCCTCTTGTGTCTTAAAGCTGGAGTTGAAGCTATTAATGGGGGCCCTTTGTATTTATTTTAGAGGTGAAACATAAGCCAGAATGATTCTTTAGTTTTCCATATATTATACCAGAGTTCAGCTTACTGGATTTATTCACTGCCGCAAGACATTTGGCAGAAGATCTCTCAGTGCTGTTTGCTTAGGAAGCCATAACCACTGCCCCAATCTTCTAAACCAAATGGGGGGAGGGAGGCACATGTCTAGTGCACAGTAGGGGATCGGTTTGTAGAAGTACAGTAGGAACACAAATATTCCTTTTTTTTTCCCTAAATGATGGGAAAGAAAGCAGGTGAGTATCATGTGTGTTAGTACATGTCAACTCATGGAAACATATCCTTGATAGGAGCAATTTTTGGTTACACTTAGAAATCTGAAGAACATTTTCCTTACCAAGGAGGCAGAGAACAAGCCAGATAAATAAACCTGTCCCCAAACAAATGAAAACTTCTTCCCTTTCAGGGGGAAAGCCTGAACAAACAAGCCTTTGCACAGTGCATGGTGCCCTGAGGGTGAGAGACCCACTTGAACACACACACACACACACACACACACACACAAAGTCACTGGAATTCCAGGGATAAAAAGCACCTCCCCCAAGGCCCTAAGGACCTCTAAGATGCCCCCAGGGTTAAGAAGACTGTTCAGTTGTCCCTGTAAGAAGATGCCTTTAGGATTCATCTTCCCAAGCAAATAAGTCTTGAACGCAGGAAGATGGGAATGTGTCAGAATGAATCATGTTACAGCTGGTATATTTTCAGGAAGTCAGTAGGACCTTTTGAAATAAACACGCCTGCTGGAAAACGGCCAAGTCGACCGAGGGGGAAAAGTGGTCACTGGAACGGATGTGAGTTAGTTGGAATGTTAAAGAAAAACACCATAATCATAGCCATGAGCCTTATCTAATTTACTAAAAAGAACTATCATACAAAACTACTCTAAGCATTTCTTTCTGAGTGAAGCATTAGCTAAGCAACTATACATTTCTGCTTTTCTAGGCTTTTGAGAAAATGTAAAGCACAAAGCAAGACTAGCACCCTTCCTGTAACAAAGGGACTATCTCAGCAATGTGTGTCCCTAAAGCACATTCCATTTAGAGTCACAGCCTGATAAAGCAGGATGGTTTGTTCTTCTTTCTCTTAATATGGGAAGAAAAAAATCTGCGGAGAACGTAACTATTTTACGGTGTATCTAATTTACTAGATTCGAGAACAGATCCCTGTGAAGAGTGAGAAAAGTTCCAATCATCCCCGCCAGTCCCTGAACCTGAGCACTTGGGTTCAATCTCACTCTGACCACTCAGCACCTGAGAACACAGAAAAGGAGATAAAGTCACAATCACAGAGAGTCTTCAATTGTGAACTATCAGACAACAGAGATGACAAGGTACAGGGACAATCAGTGATTTCTGGGCGCCAAGCCCCATCTGTCTAATCTTATCTACCCTCTGTGACAGAACTCAGGCCTCACTGTTTGCAAAATCTTTCTGGCATCTGGCATCTGGGATCTTTTGTTCCCCTCGAAGCTATTGAAACGAATGAACTCCTGACATCATAAAGAAAAACCTCTAATTACATTTAAAACTATTTTATCATTTCTTAACTAAAATGGGGCCATCCTTATCTCCCAGTTTTCACTTCACTGCAGGGTCACTGCAGAATGTGGATAGACAGGAAGAGCTTCCAGACCCTGCTCATAAGAAGGTTTATGCTGTTGATGCAGTCCTCTGGGACTCATTGGTAGAATCTTTTTTCACACTGGACTACCAACCAGTATATTTCCTTGTAAAAACAACCCATTCTAAAGAGTAATCTATATGCTTTCTGAGGGTTCATCTCTCTCAAGCAAGTGTGTAACCAATAGGATTCTCAAGACTGATCAATGAACATGCAACCTTCCCTAGAAAACAAGTCCTTCTAGAAAACACACAATTTATAGCCAATTACTGACAGCCATAAAAGAATTCCTCATAATGAGATGAATGACAGGCGCCTGCCTGCAGGCCCCTTAGAACTCCTGAGATAGGATCTGTAGCGAAGACTAGTAGTTTCCACGTTGTTTACAACCAAGCTTAGATTCACTTCTGCAAGGGCTTCTTCCATAATTAAAAAAAAAAAAAATGAACTCAAGCGTGCACAGTAGCACACACCTGTAATCCCAGTAACTTGAAGACTGAAGTAGGAGCCAAGGTTGTTCAACACACACATCTAAGATTTAGTGTTACATGGTTAACTAGCCAATATAGCAACTCTTCCTGTATTCCCTAAATTTGGTTTTATAACAACATTAACAGATTGATTGATTAAGCCAAATGACCAAAAAAGAAAAAAAAAGGCTGAATTCCCATCACTGCTAGCAAAGAGGCACATTGACCAATCATATCACATTGCTTATTTTATGGGATGATCATTTGTTTCATGAATCTTCTGTAGCTAGAAGGTGGGGGAGGGGTCATGCATTTGCCTTTTCTTGGGGGCTGGTAACAAAAACTGCTGTGTTCTGTATAAAGCCTGAGTATAAAATATAAAGTATAAAGTCTTCCTTTGCTCTCTCCCAAAACCCCTTAGCACACACCCACTCCCCAGAAGCCCCCTCAGGGTGAGGCCTATGAACACTCCTTTGGTCTAACATCAAACACTGCTTCTGACAAGACACAAACTTCAGGAAGGAGGGTCAGATTTGACCAAGCAAGTTGAATGCTCCAAACAGTATTCTGCTAGTGGCTCTAATCACAGGGCCAAGACTACAATCTGTCACAAATACTCATGGGAACTTGCTTCCCAGTTAACAGTCAGTCACACTCCACGGAACTTGTTCTCACACCAATCACGTACCATTTTCAGATTGCCACCAAATCTTAAGGCGGTTTGGAGCAAATGTGGTGACCACATTTTCAATGAGATGGCTGTCAGGATTGAGGGTCTCATGATAAGGATCTTGGGAATCACATATGAAGCATTTCTTGTCCTCCTAAAAACACAACATTTTCATGAGTCTATGAAACAAAAAAAAATCATTAAGTCCACAATACAAAAAAAAAAAAAAAAAAAACCCAAATGACCAACCACCTTCAAAAAAGGTGAATGTGGAAAAATTATGCAAATGTATGTCATATTTTTCACTTTTAAACTTATTGAATTGTCTGAAATGCTCTGGAAAATTATCTCCTCCTTTCTTGCAAACTTAAGATCAGGAGTAAAATAGGGGGCATTGTTTCCATAAGCTACCAATTTAATCAAACTTAAATTTCTAGGCTTAAATCTTAATCTCAGTAAATAGCTTACTCAGTAGTAAGAAGAGGTATTAGAGAGTTTTTGCTGACATGATGCAAACTGAAAATTGGGGGGGGGGGGCAGGGAAAGAACAAAAAATAAATTCAGTTGGCCTGATTTTCCAAAACATACACGAAGCACAGACCATATATGAGGCAAAAGTATTGAGTCCCTGGGATCCAGACAACCAGATTCTTAGTTTCTACTTCATCTGAGGTTGGTGGTGAGCAGGCTAACACAAAGCTGTTCAGAGTAAAGGGAGAGGTCCTGAGGAAGAAGGTCTGTGCTGGAATCAACATAAACATAGCTACCCTGGCACCACATCTCTACTCTTCACCATACATTGTGGTGAACCATAAACAGAACAGTTTAAAGATTCCTTCCCCGTATGGAGCTCGGCTCAGTGCCTTTGTTTTCTGGAATACAGATTATTTTTACATCTAAAAATTATGTTAAGGCTGAAGTATCTACAGGTTAAAATATATATATAACAGAATTTGGTCAAGGGTAATATAAAGTCAAGACAGACTATATCTTTACAATTGTATTTATTTAATTAACTTCTTGTCAAAAATGATTTGAAGATGGGGATGGGTGGGGGTTAGGAACTCTAGAACGATCAGGGAAAAGGGATCAGGAACTACAGTTCCCTGCTTTCATCTTATACCCAGTCATTTCAGAAAGAGAGAAGACCTCGAGATCTGGGACAAGCACTCTACAGTGTCACGGCTAATCATACAAACCAGGGAGTCTGGCTCTACTTGCTTTTAAGTGCAGTTTTCACTATGGTCAAAACTGATTTCAGAATGTGGTGATCCATTGACAAAGCGCTCTGACCTCTGAAGTAAATGTTAGCAAGACAGCTTAGGTGAAATTGAAATGCTATTATTAGAAAAGCTAACATTAATTGCCTTCATTAACTTGTAGTCAAGGAAACTAGTACTGAAGAACAATTACCAGAACTTAAAAAAAAAGTTTAATTATAGCTTCTCTTCTAATCAGGAGGAAGCAGTCTAGACAGCTCTGTATAAACCTAGAAGCGAATGAGTGAATCCACTTTGCCACATTGTGACTCCACTTCACTAAATGTGCTAGGCAATCCCAGGTCACTGTCCTGATGAACCATAGGCACTCCACTATTGTCAGAAGTCCCATTCCATTTCCAGTCTCTGTTTTTATTTTTCCCAGGGGTTGGGGAAAGAATAATCAAAAAGATTCTGTTTCAAGATATTTTATGATGTTCTTTCTTTTATATTAGCTCTTACATAAGTATGACTTCTGAAATTTAAACCTGAGCCAACATTTAGAAGCATGTCCCACCCAGAAATTTCATATTGGTCTTTCACCATCATGATGCCATGACAACCAGGGCATTTTTCAGTAAGGAAGTGTGTCTGATCCTGACTGAATCACCTCACAAGGCTTCAGTTTGGAACATCCTTATACTCAAGTGAAAGATGGAAAACCCAGCACCAATGATCACTACACAAAGATGATGATTGACCCATCTTCAACACACACTTTTTCAAAAGGGACTGAACAAACAGCAGCAGCAACAACATCAAACACGCAGGACCCTACAGGGCACTGAGGCTAAGTTTCTCTGCAGCCCGGGCTTCCCCTACTGATTGATGGTGGTGGTGGCAGGAAATGTTTGGCGGATTCGACTTTGCAAACTGAGACTGGGAAGACTGGGTGAGCTATCAGCCTAAGCCCAAGGCCCCTCTGCTGGCTGAATTCCTATCTGAATTGACAGCAGGATGTGAAATCTCCTGGGCATGCCTCTTTGGTCGGCCAGGAGGAGGAGATTCAGTCCACAGCCAGACCCGCCTTACCTGCAGGTGGCTGACAATACAGTAGGGCTCTGGTTTGTGCAGTCCGCATGTCGAGGTCACTGTGAGCTTTTGAGCTCGGCCGATGAGAAGGTCGCCAGTGGCAGGGTAGCAGCTGCCTTCTGCACAGCCGTAACTGAACTCTGGTTCCTGAGCACACACTCGGGTACCCCACAGGGCTATAATAGGGAGGAGGAAGAAAGCAAGGGACAAGCCAGAGCAAAAGAAAAACAGCAGGAGGGGCGGGAGGGGGGTTCAAAAGAAAGGAGAATACATAGAAAAACACAGAAGAGAAATGAGCGCAGGAGAGACCAGGAAAGTCGGGACAAGTAGAGAAGGACGAGAAAAGAAAACCAGACACGTCATTAGGTTTGACCAGCAGTCAGCTGAGTGCATCACCTAGGAAATCCACCCGACTCTTTTGTCTACTCTGATCTGCCCCAGCCAAGCAGCCCCTACGCTAAAGGTGGACGTTGTGAACCGGCCACTTCGACGTGCTTGGGCCAGGGCGCCGTGAGGCTGACCCCGTCAAGCGTTGCAACCCCGCTTGTGAGAACTCCAGTGCACATGGCAGTGCCCGCATCCTCGGTGCCAGTGTGGGAGATCTGTGGGCGTGGGGACACAAGAACAAGTACTCATGCACGCGGCAGGGTCACCGGCGATCGCGCCCGGCTGAGGCACAGCGTTTGCCGTAGAAGCCGATTCCCTGAGCTTAGAGGCGGTTGGTGTCTCTCTAGTTCGGTAGTGGCTTCAACGTTTCGCCATTCCAGCAAGGAACCCGGCCCAGCTCTTCATGGTGCCACCCCGAGACCAACAGCGATAGTTAATTGAAGCCACATGGCCCCCAAACTGTTTCCAAGACGAAGCCTGTTCTGGGTTCTGACACTTTTGTGCGTAATGGGTTTCTCGAGGATCCTCAGCCAAGCCAGGGAGCCAGCCTTCGGCGGTGGGGAAACAGCACGAACTGGTAGAGGGTGCAAAGCCCCGAAGTGATTGCCTCGGAAGTCCGCAGAACCGCGGTCTCTGTGAGCAGAACCCGGAGATGCGGGTCCGCGGACCTCCGCGTGCGCGTCCTCGACCACCACCCCGGCGAGAGCGGCGGTGGCGATTGATCCCAGGGGCGTCATTTCCAACCAGTCCCTCTCCCCCGATCCCCTTCAAAGCAGGAGCAAACCGGTTTGGAGGTTTCTTCCCTAATGCCCGAGCACACCGGCCCTCCCCGCCCCCACAAGCCCTTCTCCTGAGTTACCTAGAACACCGAAGGCGAACACCTGGAGCAGCCCCATGTCCAGTCCCTGCAGCCGAGGGGACACAGCCGGGGAGGGAGGACGCGGTAGGGAAGCTGCCTGCCTTTTTTTCGTGTCTTCCTTTCTGGAGAGGTAGAGGGGGAGAAAGGCAAATGTTGAGAGAGAGGAGAGGGGCTCGTCCATTTTCTGCAGCTCCCACGGAAGCGGGGTGCTGGGCCCAGGAAGGGGTCAAGTCGTTCAGCTACTTTTGTTCTCCTCAACCAGCGGGGCGAGTGCTCTAGCGGCTCCTGGCAGCCCACCGGCCCAAAGAAGGGAATTACAAAGTTTCGTCTTGGGAGGAACCGAGGGAGGCGCCTCTGCTCATGCGCACACAGAGAGCGGGGGTGGGTTGGGGGGGGCGGAGGGGCGGGAGGCAGCAAGTAGGCGGGGGGGGGGGGGGGGGGGGGGGGGGGGGCTGAGGTCTGGGTCCCACCTCCCTAGGCGCCTCTTTTGTTTTAAGGCAGCGTCTGCGGTCGCAGTAGGGCTTTGGTGCTTCCAGTTCCCAGAGTGGGCTGGCGGGTCCTCTCCTGGGCGCGCTACCCCAGCGGTGCGCGTTCGGGAGGGATGGGTTGGGGCTGGTTCTGGAAGTAGGTGTGCTGGTCGGTCGGCAAAGGGGGCCGGTGGGACCTACCGCGGACTCCTACATTTACATTTGTAAGGAGTGAGTCACTAAGGGAGCCCAAGGCTAAGAACTCTGACACCCAACACCAGGAGGAATGTGAATTGGGTTAAGCCTTTAGAAAGAGGGTCTGCATGCCTGGTTCTTAGGAACTTGAACTCCCATGAGCATCGTTACCCGATATCTCAGGATGAAACAGCTAGAGCTTTGCGTGGGTGCTACATGTGTGGTGTCTTCATATTTCATAGGAAGGATACCATTAGCTGCTCTTTTTTGCGTACGAATTTATTCAGGACATACCTACAATCTCTGCTACCCAAGGAGTCCTGGCTCTGAATTATCTGTCTGTTCAAATATACACAAGGTTAATAGCCCGCATCTTACCTGAACCCAGGTAAGTTCTTGATTTCCTTTTCCCACCTCAGAGTAGAAAGGTTGATGCAGTCAGGAAGCTGGAGGTTTTTGATGAGACGCCCTTCTCCCATACTACGAAACAGAATCCTGCTAGTATCTTCACCTTTTGGAAGAGGCAAGTTGCCAGGAGGGCTCTCAGGAAACGTCTCATAGCACTGTAAGGTTCGCATTACTGAGGATTTGAAAGGAAAAAGATTGGGGAAGAGATTCTCCAAATTTTCCTAAGATCCCAATTCAGTTGCCTTAAAATTGTCTTTAGTCCTGCCCTGGATAAATGTTCCTGGAATGAGGGCAGCATAAGTCAGTTGTTAGGCCAGGCGGACTTGAATGTTTTCCAGCCATCTCAAGAAGGGATTAAGTGGCTGACTGGTCAGTTTTTAGCTTAGCTGCAATTAGATTGGGCCTGGGGAAGTTTATAATCATTAGACCATAGAATAAGCTGTTTTTCAAGTTTAGAAATGTGCATTAATTATTCACCAAATTAGCACTTACCCAACTGCAGTTTCTCCAGCCTCTCCAATGCTTGAGATCCTCTAGGGCTGGCTGCACACATAGCCTACAGGGCACTGAGAGTGTACCGTACTATTGAAAGGAGATCTATAGACATTAACAGAAATCTCCTTGATCAACTTACAGGGCTCTGGACCAAAGGTTTATATTAGCTTTTCATCTACCCCAGTTACAACTGCCGTCCCATTCCGCTCCTCTTTTCTGAGGCTGGTCTTTCCTGCAGTAGCAGACAAGTCCTCCTGGTCACCTGCCCCTGGTTAGTGTGCAAAGGATTAGTCCCACCTTCAGCACTCTTCAAAAGACTGCTCTCCTGACCACCTCACTAGCCAGTCAATTTAACACTTTTTTAAAAGGGGGTTGTGTTTACGTGTGGTGCATGTACAGCATGGGAACAGCTGTTGAGGTCTGGTGTCTTTCTCAGTTGTTCTCCATGTTTATTGAGACAGTTTCTCATTAAGTCTGAAGATCACTGATCCTAACTCTAGGACACAATTCTGAATGTTTCTTACTGGACTTGACACTTTTCCATTTCTCTTGGCCATCTCTGATCCCTTCACCATCAATGTTCCTAAAGGTTGTATCTTCATCATTTCTTTCCTCCACACACGTTCATCCATATCCAGGGACTCCACCTCATCCCCCTCTTCCTGAATTTACATCTGTCCCCAGTATCTGGTCCAGAAATGCACCTAGTTTCTAACAGGCACAAAGTTGTTCCACTTTACTGGCAAATAGAAATATAAGTGCAAAACTGAGCTCATCTGTCCACCCACCCTTCGAGAACAAGATAAGTTATTTCTCATTTGGATCATCTGTGCTATGGTTCACCCCTTACCTCCAGACAGAAGCCCCGGCATAGCCCTGGCATGACCAGCAGGGCACCAACTTGTAATCCCTTTATTACTAATAATGACAGCGACAGCAGAGCACAGGGCTCTCCTGAATGTAACTGTATAAATCACATTTTAACCAAGCCAGCCCAGCTTTAAGTCACGGATACGTCTGCTTCACTCACCCTCTCCTTTGACCCAGTTGTGAGGTCCTGCTATGATTTCCTAGCTGTTAGCTGCCTTGTCCCTCTTGGTGTTGTTCTTATTTCCAGATCCTGTCCGGTCAGCTCCTCCCAGTACTCACAGGAGTCTTCAGAGGTACAGCCTTGCTCATATTATTCTCTTCTTCAAAAGCTATAGAGCATATCTTTATGACTCTGTATTCAGGGGACCTCTGTAGTGACTTTGTTGCATTTCCACAGAGCTTTTTACACACGTGTTCCCTCTTCCAGCACTATGTCTGATACAGCATAGATGACACAATGCTGTAACTGTGTGCTTGTCTCTCCCAGGAGACGATGAGGCATTGACAAGTAAAACAGCTCCCGACACACACACACACACACACACACACACACACACACACACACACACACACTGTCTAGCACACCACCAGGCCCATCACAGATGCTCAGTATACAGTTTTTTTTTTAAATCAAAATGAATAGTCTGTTTTTAAAACTTCCTTAATTCATATATATCTACCTTCTAGTTTCCTACTATGAATTTGTTTCTAGGCAGAAAATATCACTGCCCACTTGAATTTGTGTTACGAATATTTCCAAATTTTACACATGGACAAATTCTTACAGCTCATTATATTTTATACAGCTTCCTTGATTTCTGAAGGTGTTGCAAGTTCAGGAGGAGTGGACTTGTGAGTATGCCTGCTCAGGACTTTATTCTAGATGGCAACACACTCACTCATGCTCACCTGCCTCCATCCCTGGAGAGCTCTCTGATTTGGAATGCCAGGTGGGTTTGCAAATTATTGGCTATTTGTCTCCAAGACTATGGGACAGTTATCTCCTGGAGGCATTTATTATTTCCACTTGAAAAACTTCCGCCAAGAATCATTTTCAAGGTTATCTTCATCTCACAGTATTTAAATGCCAAGAATGTGTTTCATCTTACATTCTGATTAACAGTGAGGCATCAAGGACTTTGCATTCAAGACTTTGATCTTAAGATCAGAAAACCTAACTATTTACATAAGCTTGTTCTCCAGAAAAAAAAAATAGATTTTTTTTAACTGCTTTTAAAATTAGATTGGACTGTATTTCTAGAGATTCAGAATTGATGTCTCTTTCACACACACACAAAAGTTCTTAGGTCTTTTGTGTCTGCTTTGAGAAAAAATATGAACAATCACACTTCTTTGGTTAAGGAGAAAAATAACCAACACCGCCTGAATTAGTTAATTTCAGGAATACAAAATTTTACTTACAAACCAATTCTTCTTGAATATTGTAGTTCTTCCAAGTTTCTTGGTTTCTAAACATGTTACAGGTTTGGGAGGCAACAGTCAGATGTCACAGATAGCTTTGTGCATACCCCTTCTTTGTGCATACCCCTTGAGGTGTTTTGAATGAGAATGTCTTCCATAGGCTTAAGTATTTGGATATTTGGTCCCCAGTTGATAGCAGTGTTTGGGGAGGTTTAGGAAGTATGGCCTTGCTGGAGGAAATATGTCACTAGAGACTTCATAGCCCATTTCCAGTTCCCTCTCTCTGCTTTCTGATTGGTTATATACGTGTGTTCTCTCAGCTTCCTGCTCCTAACGCGTTGCCTATATTTGTTACACACTCTCACATCATGACAGACTCGTTCCTCTGGAATCCTCAGCCAAAATAAACCCTTTCTTCTGTAGGTTGCCTTGGTAAAGGTGTTTTAGCACAGCAACAGAACAGTGACTACTATGTCCCCATTATACCATGCAGATCATTACTCCACAGTTTTTCCAAAATGGCCTTGTCTCTAGGAACTCTTTGAAGGCAGAGTCTGTATTTTGTTCAATGTTGTATTCCCATCAGGGAAGGGTTTCTAGTATATTATAGATATTGAATATCATTTGTTGGATGAATAAATAAATTGAATAGCCTTTCTTTCACTGTTTAGAGATCACACAGGGACATTACTGTCATCCTCCAACATACAGAGAGTGTAGACAGGAGTCATTGGCACGCAGCACCTCAAACTTTAAATGAAGTTGTCATGTGTGCTTGTGTTTTTTAGATAAAGTCTCTCTTCCTCTGGTAACTTCCCTTAGATTGCCTTGAGAAATTAGTCCTCTTCGTTTCGGCCCAAATGTTACAATAGTGTTTAGTCATTACCCTCTCCATTCTTCCAGGGATTGGTTCAGGGATGGTTGTGAAACTCACGTTTTCCAGGTACAGTAACTCTGAGATTTTGTTTGTGTGAATTCCTAGGAAGAAGTTCTCTCTTAGTTTCCGTAACTTAGAGTTTTATAGCTGTCAGCCTGCAATGATGAAAACTGCTTGAGCTTAGTGAACAATGAAGACAGCAGAAGGTATATCTTCTTTCTTAAGAAAAATATTTATTCATCTTTTTTGTGCATTGGTGTTTGGCCTGCATGTATATCTTTGTGAGGGTATTGGATCCTCTGGAACTAGGGTTACAGAAAGATGTGAGCTGCCATGTGGGTGTTGTGAATTGAACCTGGGTCCTCTGGAAAAGTAGTCAATTCTCTTAACTGCTGAGCCACTTCTCCAAACCCCAAAAGGTATATCTTAAGGACTACCTTGAGGTGTCTTGATGCAGTTGTACCTGAAGTCAGATTCTTCCTTCAGCTGGTTAGTATTTTTGGATGTGTAGCATGAGTGAGGAATAAATTTGGCCTTTACTGCAATGAAGCACAGTTTATACTGTCTGAAGTTGTCAAGCATTTAATAACATTTTTTTTTACAAATGGCTATCCATTCACAGAGCATTACAAAAGATGTTTCTCAATTGAGAGCACCCAAGTTTGTAATAGAATGCTTTAAGAGAGTCATTGAAGTGGGCATTTAGATATTATCAAAGCTTTTTAGGCTTTTGCAAGTCTGCACATCCCATTGCATTTCACTTCCCATGAAGATGATAAGATCCAGTTGGAGTAACTTTATTTTTTTTTCTTTTCTTTTCAGATTGATTGATTGGTGCATCTGTGTAAGTGAATGTGTGTTGTGGGAGGATCTTTCTGTACCCTGAGAGTATGTATTTCTCTTATTGGTTAATAATAAAAGCTGTTTGACCAAAAGGTAGACAGGATAAAGTTAGGCAGAATGATCTAACTGAGAACTCAGATGAGGAGGGGCAGTGTGAATAGAGACTCCAGCAGCCACCCAAGAAACAAGATATCGGCAGACCAGTAAAAGCCACAACCATGACTTTTACTGGGTTAATTTATTATTATTATTATTATTATTATTATTATTATTATTAACAGGGTTTCTCTGTACTTTGGAGTCTGTCCTGGAACTTGCTCTGTAGACCAGGCTGGCCTCGAACTCACAGAGACTCACCTGTCTCTGCTTGTTGAGTGCTGGGATTAAAGGCATGCATTATCACCGCCTGGTGAAATGGATTAATTTAAATGTAAGAGCTAGTTAGTAATAAGCCTGAACTATAGGTCAAACAGTTTGTAATTAATATAAGTTTCTATGTGGATAATCTTTTTGTATACTGTGAGTATTTATTCTTCTCACTGGTTAATAATAAAAGTTGTTTGATTGATAGCCAGGCATGATAAGGTTAGGCAGAACAATCAAACTGAAATCTCAGATGACGAAGGGTGGAGTCGAGAAAGATGCTAGCCAGCCACTGAACAAGCAGGACATATAGAAAATGAGATAAGAAACTTTGAGCCACATGGCAAAACATAGAAATATGGGTTAATTTAAGTGTAAGAGTAAGCTAGCAATAAGCCTGAGCTATTATTGAGTATTAATAATTAATATAAGCCTCTGAGTGATTAGTTAGAAGTAGCTCTGAGAGGGGGCAGTGTATAGTAACATCTGCTTACTGATGTACTTGTATATGTGCTAGTGCTCGTGTAGACTCTACTTTGTAGAAATTAGAAGAGTATGCTTATGTCCTATCACTCACCACCTGTTAATTTGAGGCAAGGTCTCTCTCTGAACTCAGAGTTGATGTTTTCTTGCTAGGCTATCAGGCCCTAGTAATCCCCCTGTTTGGCCCTGGGAAGAGCTGAAGTTACAGGGGTGGGCTGCAGTTAGATTGATGTACAGATCCTAGGATCTGAATTCTGGTCCTCATGATTGCACAGTAAGTGGAGACCTCTCTCCAGCCCACTTTCACTTCTTCTGTCTATGATAGTGAATTCCACCATCTTTCCCCACCCCTAATGTTTAGCAAGAACACCACAGAAACTGTATAAATGGGGCAAGTTTCTTCAGTTCACTGTTTACTGTTTCTTTATGGATTCGGGCACCTGGTTGCTAAGTTAGTTTTTTAGAAACAAGTCATAGAGACTGATGCTTGAAGTTGGGCTAGATAGCTGTAGGAAGCTTTTTAAAGGAAAAATTAAAAAGTAGATTCATAGGAATTAACATAAATAAAGCCAGCTAAACACTTAAGATATGACTATAGCCATCAACCCCAGCTTCATGTTCTCTGAATTCTATCTTTGCTTTTATTCATAAGTGACTCACCATGTTTACCGAAAAACACCCTTAGAAGATTGAATGAGAAGCTGAGTATTAGCTCTGTGTGAATGCTAAGTTTTACAGAGGAAAGCAACTTAAAATGAAGTTTAGTGGCTTCTCTTTTAAAACAACCCACCTAAATTTTTATTTTTAAAGGTAGATTCCAAAAGTTTAATTTGGGTTGATGGGACCAGCCTTTCTCAGCTCTGTAAGATGCTAAAACCCATAAAAGCCAGAGGAGAAGGTGCCAACTGTCCTTATTCCCATATCTACAGTTTTAATTTTTTACTTTTTTTTTTAAATCCAGACTCTGTCGTCATTATTTGAAAGGTCAAAGCCAGGTTTTCCATGAGCACCTGAATTCTCCTATCACTCCCCACAGCTCCAAGCAAAGGGTGAGTCTTAAGGAATGCAAACAGATTTTAAAAAGAAAAACAAAAACCATTGGTTTAAACTAGTTGGGTTCAGGGCATGTCTTTGTACTAGAGACTAAAAGTGACAGGTTTGTAGATTAGACTGCCATAGAGTTCTGGGTTGTTAATTATTACCTGGGGCCATTCAGGAGCTGGGTTTCATTAGCAAGCTGAACACTCTGCTAACTATTTGTGGCTTATAGCAGAACAGTCTAATTCCCAGTCCAGTACTTGTTCCCTGGAAAAACAAGATCTTTGCCCTGAGTGTGTTTCTGAAATGATGGCAATGTTAGTAGAAGCCATGTCCTTTTCTCAGGCAGTGACGGTCCTGTCCCACCTCCACCATAATACCTTTGTCCTTCTAGGTAAGTTAAGACTTTAACCACAGTTCACTTGAAAGAAAGGGCTCTTGCTCTGGAAAGAGCATTTATTTCATCACAGATGCCCTGCTGGTTCCTGCTAAGACTGCTAATCAGATGGAGGTGGGAGGTCAGTTCACCCTGAGCCCAGTGGTCCATTTTTATCACATTAGAAAACAGTCACACCTATGTCTCACTCCAGAATTAGGTGCTGTATAAATATTGGCCTTCTTCTAACCCAGGATGATCGAGGGAATGCTGGTTCTTTTCACCTTAGTTAACAAAATGCCTCCACTCCAGTGAGGGTCTAAGACTCCATGATTCTAACTAGTCCTGTTTAGATATCATGAAGTAGGATACCTAATAAGTGTGATGCCCAATAGTAGGTTTCTCTGCTGACTCAGTAAGCCAGATCAAGCCAAATTAATAAGTAAGAGGCCAGGTATATTCCGAGCAAAGCAGCTCCCAGGTGACTCCTCTAGCCCCCAGAGATGGAGCATGGGAAAGGGGTACAAAAAAAATCACATGGCTGATCTAAAGGAGGGAGCTTAAATACCGTGTAGGCACGGGGTGATGGTGTATCTGCCACAAGCTGGGTTTGTGCCCAATTATAATACTTTAGGCAGGGATTGGGCAGCTGGCAGCTTTAGGGAAGGAGCTGCCCCCTCCCCATCACTAAGAATGCAGACCTGGGCTTTCTGGCTGTTTTTCTGAGAGGGTGGGGTGTGGAGAAAGAGAAATGGGGCTGAGTTGGAAATTACAGGTGAACAATGCCTATAATCCAGTCATCTAAAGAGGTGGTGATGTTACTTCTGTTTGACTGACCTTTAGCTTTGGATGCTCTGCCTACCTGGTGAGTTACCGTAAGTCCACCAGTGGCACAGATGTCATTCCTCAGTAGTCATTTCTCTAGTGCCCTTTATATGCTAAACATTGCTATATACAGTGACAATAATCTACTTATACGAAAGATCAGATTGACTGAAGAAATTGCTTGGTGGCTAAGAAAGATCAGACCTACATTAGTGTTTATGTTATTGCCAAAATAAACAACAGCTCCAATTTAAGATGACGAGAAAGTCATTTTTTCCAATGGTGCAGTTAAAATGTAAAATTTTGTGCACATTAGGCAAAGACACTACTAGTAAATGACATGTCCCAAAACATAATTTTCTATTTCTATAAATGAAATACATATTTATATTAAAACATGATGATAAAAGAGAAAAATAATTATGCTTTGCTTGTTTTTAAATTTTTCTTGTTTTTTATTCTTCTCTCATACATTACATCGTGATTACAATTTCCCCACCAGATTCTTCCTCCCCCATCCATCCCCTCTCCCTGAGATATACCCTCTCTCCTCTCAGAAAAGAGCAGGCCTTCCAGGAACATCAACCAAACATGGCATAATATGCTACAATAAGACCAAGCACAAGCTATCACATGAGGATTGGACAAGGTGACCCAGTAGGAAGAAAAGGATCCCATAATTAGACAAAAGAGTCAGAGACACACCTGATCCAACTTTTAGGAATCCCACAAGAACACCAAGCTACTTAGCCATAACATATATATGCAGAGGACCTAGGTCAGACCCATACAGGCTCTCTGATCTCTGAGAGCCTCCTAGAGTCCCTGTCAGTTGATTCTGTGGACTGTGATCTCATGATGTCCTTGGCCCATCTGTTCCTCCTAGCCTTCCTCTCCTTCCTCTGAAGGATTCCCCAAGCTCTGCCCAGTGTTTTTGGCTGTGCGACTCTGCATCTATTCCCATCACTTGCTAGATGAAGACTCTATAACTGAAGTTTTTCTGTCCTGCCCATCCCCACAGCTATTTCTAAATAACCACTTAGAGGCTTAATATTACTTAAAAATGTTTGGTTGATGGCTCAGGGTTATTACTAGCTAATCTTACATTAAAAATTAACCTATTTCTATTAATCTATGTATTGCCATGAGCAATGACGTTACCTCATTTTCTACATGATTTGCTTCCTAGGTGGTTGGCTGGTATCTTCCAGACTCTGCCCTTCTTTTCTTGTATCTCTGCTTGGATTTCCTGCCTGACTCTATCCTGCCTTGTCATAGGCCAAAAAAGCTTTATTTATCAACCAATAAGAGCAACACATAATAACAGTGTGCAGAAAGACATCCCACAGCAAAACTCTGATCTTTTCTATGATGATTCTACTAGGTTCAGGTCCCAGAACACTCCCAGGACAGGAAAAACTGTAGGTTGAAGATTCTGTGTCTGGGTTGGTGTCCCAGTCCCTCCACTTGAGACCTTGACTATTCACAGAAGATGGCCTTTTCAGACTCTGTGTCCAATATTACTTGGAGTCTTTGCTAGGATTCTGAGTTTCCATTGCAGGAGGTTTCCACCTTGCCCCTGAATTGCCCCCTAATTCCAGTCATTTCTCCCACTTATCAGATCCCTCCTTTTTCCAACCCCATCCACTCCCCAGTTCACCTGCAATATCTATTCTATTTCCCCTTCCTAGGAAGACCCTTGAGTTCCTCCTTAAATCCTCCTTGTTACTTAGCCTCTCCAGGTCTTTGGACCATAACATGATTATCTTTAACTAATATCCATTTATAAGTGAGTACATACCATGTTTGTCTTTCCTAAGTCTGGATTACCTCACAGAATGATTTTTTTCAAGTTCCATCCATTTGCCTGGAAAGTTTCATGTTGTAATTGTTTTTAACAGCTGAGAAATATTCCATTGTGTAAATGTACATTTTATTTATCCATTGTTCAGCTGAGGACATCTGGATTATTTCTAATTTCTGACTTTTAAGAAAAAAATTTAAATTTTTTTTTTCTGTCTGTAAATCATTTAAATTAAGCAGGAAAAATAAAGAACATGTTATATACCACATTTTGATATGGATTCACGAAAATTTCTTAGACAAACTAATATATAATCAAGTATAACTCTTTCCAGAATATGAAATATAATGTCCGAAATCAAATTTAGAACTTAGATAGTACATCAAAAGTCAGAAAAATCATCAGACAAGTAACCAAATAAGGATGACGCTACCCTGGAGTTTCTCTTATTAGTAAAATGGCAACATAGGTAAATTTACAGAAGTTGAAGTGGGGCTGTCATTCAAGTCATGACATGCTCTCAGTCTACTGCAAGGCTTTATTCTCCAGGGTAGTGTGCAATGTTTTAGGCAGTGCGTTTCTGTGTCTTGTCTATGCAGTTGAAATGCATGTATTATAGGAATGAGACTGACATATGGTCAGATTGATAAAGAACATGTTTGGGTTGAGTTCAGATAAAATATCTAGGGCTGACCATGGCTCAGTATTCCAGGCACGTGGTGTTTGTCTATTTGTCCTTTATGCTGTGCCTTTGTTGCCAGATGGATTATGCCAAGAACTACTTTAATCGCTATGATGGCTGAATATATATAAACATATATATACGACATCAATATATATCAACCAAGAATGTGAGATATTTAAATCGTTAATATTTTTGATATATGGACAGATTGTCATACATCAAATTCAGAAATATGAATTTGGAAGTCATTTTTTTTTTTTTGGTTTTTCGAGACAGGGTTTCTCTGCAGCTTTTTTTTTTTTTTTAGAGCCTGTCCTGGAACTAGCTCTTGTAGACCAGGTTGGCCTCGAACTCACAGAGATCCGCCTGCCTCTGCCTCCCGAGTGCTGGGATTAAAGGCGTGCGTCACCACCGCCTGGCTTGGAAGTCATTTTTATGCAGAGAAAAACATTTCACTTTATTCATAGCTCTTTTGTAATTCTTAAGAATTCATATTTTACGTACATCCTGACTACTTTTAATATGCATTTTTGGTTTTGCCTGTGTGTATATCTACTTGAGGGTGTCAGGAGTTACATATAGTTGTTAGATACCATGTGGGTACTGGGAATTGAACCCAGTTCCTCTGAAAGAGCAATCAGTGCTCCTAACTGCTAACCCATCTCTCCAGCTCCCCAGTTTCTGACTAGTATGAATAAAGCTGCTATGAACATAGTTGAGCAAGTGTCCTTGTGATAGGGTGGAGAAACCTTTGAGTATATGCTCAGGAGTTGTATAGCTGGGTCTTGAGTTAGACTGCTTCTCAGTTTTCCAAGAAATCACTATATTGATTTCCAAAGTAGCTGTACAAGTTTGCATTCCTACCAGCAGTAGAAGAGTGTTCTACAACCTTGCCAGCATGAGCTATTGCTTGTGTTTTTGATCTTAGCCATTCTGACAGGTGTAAGATGGAATCTCAGAGTTGTTTTATTTGCATTTCCCTGATAGATAAGGATGTTGAATATTTAAGTGTTTCTCAGCTAGTTGAGATACTTTTGTTGAGAATTTTCTGTTTAGATATGTATCCCATTCTAAAACTGGATTATTTGGTATTTTATGTCTAATTTCTTAAGTTCTTCATATATTTTAGAAATCATCCCTCTGCCAGATGTGGGGGTGTTGAAGATACTTTCCCATTTTGAAGGATGCAGTTTGTCTTATTTACCATGTCCTTTGCCTTATAGAAACTTCTCAGTTTCAGGAGGTCCCATTTATTAATTCTGGTTTTATGTTGAGGTCTTTAAAACTCTTGGACTTGAGTTTTCTGCAGGATGATAGATATGGATCCATTTGCATTCTTCTACATGCTGGCATCCAGTTAGACCAGCACCATTTATTGAAGATGCTTTCTTTTTTCCATTGTATATTTCTGGCTTCTCTACCAAAAATTAGATATCCATAGGTGTGTGAATTTATGTCTGGGTCTTCAATTTGATTCCATTGATCAATGTGTCTGTTTTTATGCCAGTACCATGTGATTTTAATTACTACAGCTCTATAGCACAACTTGAAATCAGGGATGATGAAACCTCCAGACATTCTTTTACCATATAGGATTGTTTTAGCTATTCTGGGTTCTTTTGTTTTTCTAAATGAAGTTGAGTATTGTTCTTTCAAGTTCTGTAGAGAATTGTGTTCGAATTTTGGTGGGGATTACATTGAATGTGTAGATTGCTTTTGGTAGGATGACCATTTTTGCTATGTTAATCCTACCAATCTATGAGCATGGGATGTATTTCTAATTCCTGATACTTCTTCAACTTCTTTCTTCAAAGATTTGAAGTTTGTATCACAGATCTTTCACTTGCTTGGTGTCTTAGGGTTTTTATTGCTGTAAAAAGACACCATGACTATGGCAACTCTTATAAAGGAAAAACATTTAATTGGGGGTGGTTGCATTTTTAGAAGTTTCTTTTTTTTTTTTTTTTTTTTTGTTTGTTTTTCGAGACAGGGTTTCTCTGCAGCTTTAGAGCCTGTCCTGGAGCTAGCTCTTGTAGACCAGGCTGGTCTTGAACTCACAGAGATCCGCCTGCCTCTGCCTCCCGAGTGCTGGGATTAAAGGCGTGTGCCACCACCGCCCGGCTTAGAGGTTTAGTTTCTTATCATGGTGCAACATGGTGGCATGCAGGTACTGTAGAAAGAGCTGAGAGTCCTACATCTTGACCTACAGGCAACAGAAAGTGGTTTGAGTGTCACACATAGTGTAACATGAGCATAGGAGACCTCAGAGTCTGCCCTACAGTGACTCATTTCCTCCAACAAGGCCATACCTGCTTCAACAAGGCCACACATCCAATTAGTGCCTCTCCCTATGAACTTATAGGGGGAAATTACACTTAAGGTACCATACTTGGTTAGAGTTATCTCAACATATTTTATATTATTTGTGGCTATTATGAAGGGTGTTAGTTTCTTGGTTTCTTTCTCAGCTCATTTGTCATTTGTATATAGAACTACTGAATATTTTTTAGTTAATCTTGTATCTAGTCACTTTGCTGAAGATGTTTATCAGCTGTAAAGAGTTCTCTGGAAGAATTTTTGAGTTCACTTATGTATACTATCATATCATTTGCAAAAAGCAATACTTAGACTTCTTTTCAATTTGTATCTTTTTGGTTTCCTTCAGTTGTCTTATTGCTCTAGCTATAATTTCAAGTACTATATTGAATAGATATGGAAAGTGTGGACAGCCCTGTCTTGTTCATGATTTAGTAGAATTGCTTTGAGTTTCTCTCTATTTAAATTGATGCTAGCTGTTGCCTTGATGTATATTGCCTTTATTATGTTAGATATGTCCCTTGTATCCCTGATCCCCAACACTTTTATCATGAAGGGGTGTTGTCAAAGAATTTTCCAGCATCTACTGATATGATATGGGTTTTTTTCCTTTCAGATTGTTTATATGGTGGATTACATTGACAGATTTTTATATGTTAAACAATCCCTGAATCTCTGGGATGAAGCCTACATGATCATGGTGACTGATCTTTTTTATGTGTTCTTGGATTTGGTTTTTGAGTATTTTATTGAGTATTTTTGCTTTAATGTTCATGTGGTAAGTTGGTCTGTAATCTTTCTTTGTTGAATATTTGTATAGTCTGGGTATCATGGTGACTGTGGCCTCATAAAATGAATTTGACAATGTTTATTCTGTTTCTATCTAGAACAATTAGAACAATTTGAGGAGTATTGGTATTAGCTCTTTGAAATTCTGGTAGAACTCTGTGCTGAAACTTTCTGGCCCTGGGCGCTCTCTCTCTCTCTCTCTCTCTCTCTCTCTCTCTCTCTCTCTCTCTCTCTCTCTCTCTCTCTCTCTCTCTTTCTCTCTCTCTCAACAGGGTTTTTCTGTGTTGCTTTGGAGCCTGTCCTGGAACTCACTCAGTAGACCAGAGCTGGACTGGAACTGATAGAGATCCACCTGTCTCTGCCTCCCAAGTGCTGGGATTAAAGGCATGTGCCACCACTGCTCGGTTATTTAAATTCTTGAACTGATCCTGATTAAACTTTGGTAAGTGGTACCTATGGGAAAAATTTTCCATTTCTTTTAGATTTTCCAATTTTGTGGACTATAGGTTTTTGAAGTATGACCTAATGATTTTTTAGATTTTCATGGTATCTATTGTTATGCCCCTCTTTAGTTTTAGATTTAGTTAATTTGGATATTCTCAGTCTTTTAGTTAGTTTGAATAAGGGTTTGTCTATCTTGTTGATTTTCTCAAAGAACCAAGTTTTTGTTTCATTGATTCTTTGTTTTTTTTCTCTTTGTTTATTGATTTCAGCCCTCAGTTTGATTATTGCCTGCTGTCTACTCCTCTTGAGTGTGTGTTGGATAATATTATTTTCTTACTAAGTCTTACTATGTTCAAGTTAACAGTTTTCATTTTTGTTTAGAAAAAAAGGGAAATGTTGGGAATATTATTTTCAGGTGTGTGACTTTTGTTTGCGCTGCATTTGTTTAACTCTGTGAAGCTGTGTTACTGTTCCTGTCTAAAACGCCTGATGGTCTAATAAAGAGCTGAAGGCCAATAGCAAGGCAGGAGTAAGGATAGGTGGGGCTGGCAGGCAGAGAGTGTAAATAGAGAAACAAGGAAGAGGAGCAGGACCGAAAAACAAGAGAACAAGGAGAGGAGGACATCAGGGGTCAGCACACAGCTATACAGTAAGCCATGGAGAAAGAAGTTACAAAAGTTATACAAAAATAGAGAAAGATGAAAGCCCAGAAGCAAAAGGTAGAAAGGATAATTTAAGAAAAGCTGGTAAGAAACAAGCCAAGCTAAGGCCGGGCATTCATAACTAAGAATAAGCCTCTGTGTGTGATTTATTTAGGAGTCCCCCCCCAAAAGAATAAAACATTGCACAACAAGAGTATTTGCTTCTTTTTGTTCTAGAGCTTTCAGGTGTGCTGTTAAGTTGCTAGTATGAGATCTCTCCAAATTCTTTGTGAAGGCACTTAGTGCTATGAGCTTTCCTCTTACCACAGCTTTCATTGTGTCCCATAAGACTGGGTATGTTGTGCATTCATTTTCATTGGATTCTAGGAAGTCTTTAATTTCTTTATTTCCTCCTTGGCCCAGTGATCATTTAATATGGAGTTGTTTCCATGAGTTTCTGGCTTTCTGTTATTGAAATCCAGCTTTAATTCATGGTGGTTTAATAGGATACAGCGGGTTATTTCAGTTTTCTTGTGTCTGTTGAGACTTGCTTTGTGACTGAGTTTGTGGTCGATTTTGGAAAATGTTCCATGAGGTGCTGAGAAGAAGGTATATTCTTTTGTGTTTAGGTGAAATGTTCTGTAGATATGCTAGGTCCATTTAATTCATAATGTCTGTTAACTCCATTATTTTTCTGTTTGGTTTTTGTCTGAATGACCTGTCTGTTGGTAAGAGTGGGATATTGAAGTCTCCCACTATTAATGTGTGAGGTTCGACGGGTAAATGCTTCTTTTACAAATGTGGGTGCCCTTGCTTTTGGGGCATCCATGTTAAGAATTGAAATGTCATCTTTGTGGATTTTTTCCTTGATGAATATGAAGTATCCTTACTCATCTCTTTTGATTAATTTTAGTTTGAAATTTATTTTCTTAACTGTTAGAATAGCTACTTCTTGGGCTCATTTGTTTGGAATATCTTTTTCCAGCCCTTTACTCTGAGGTAATGTCTATCTTTAATGTTGAAGTGTGTTTCTTGCACCAGTGCTTGCTAATTCCAGTTATTTAGTTGTCATTATTGGTGGTTGTTTTTGTTTTGTTTTGTTGTGTTTGTGTGTGGTTTCCCTTCTTTGGATTTTGCTAGTATGAGATTATTTATTTCCTGTGTTTTCTTGGGTATAGTTAATTTCTTTGGGTTGGAGTTTCTTTCTAGTACCTTCTGTAGTACTGGATTTGTAGATAGATATTGTTTAAATTTGACTTTGTCATTAAATATCTTGTTCTCTTCATCTGTAGTGATTGAAAGTTTTGCTGGGTATAGTAGTCTGGGCTGGCTTCTGTGGTCTCTTACAGTCTGCAGGATATCTGTAGAGACCCTTTTGGATTTGAGTCTTTATTGAGAAGATGGGTGTGATTCTAATAAGTCTGCATTTATATGTTACTTGGCTTTTTTCCCTTGCCACTTATAATATTCTTTCTTTGTTCTGTGTGTTTAGTGTTATGTGGCAAGGGGATTTTCCTTTCTGGTCCAATCTATTTGGTGTTTTCTAAGCTTCTTGTACCTTTATAGGCATGCCCTTCTTTAGGCTACAAAATTTTCTTCTGTTTTTTGTTAAATATATTTTCTGGGTTTCTAGGTTTGGTCTTTTCAAAGTGGCCCAGATTGCTTGGACGTTTTGTGATAGAAATTTTTATATTTAATATTTTTTGACAGATGAATCTATTTCTTCTATCGTATCTTCAACACCTGAGATTCACTTGTCAATTTCTTGTAGTCTGTTGGATGTTGTGTCTATAGTTCTTGTTTGCTTACCTAGATTTTCCTTTTCCAGAATTCTGTTTGTGTTTTTTTTTAATTGCTTCTACTTCCATTTTCATGTCTTGAACAGTTTCTTTTGCCTGTTTGTCTGTTTTTTCTTGGATTTCTTGGTATTCTTTAAGGGATTTATTGATTTACTCTTTTGTTGTTGTTGTTTTGTTTTGTTTTTGTTTTGAGACAGAGTTTTTCTGTTTAACAGCCCTCACCTCTCTGTCCTGGAATTAGCTCTATAGACCAGGCTGGGCTTGAACTCAAAGAAATCCACCTCCCACTGCTGGGATTAAAAGTGTGCACCCACCACCGCCCAGCAATTTCCTCCAATTTTTTGATCATCTTTTTCTCAATTTCCTTAAGAGATTTTCTTCTTTTATTTCATGTTTAAGGACCTCTATCATCTTCATAAAGTTGTTTTCTAAGGTTGTTTTCTTGTGTTTCAGTTGCATTGGAATATTCAGGAGTGGTGCCAATTGTATTCTTTCTCACACTGCCATTTAGGCATCTGGGTTTGGGATGATTTTAGGTCTAGGTGCTGATTTCCGAGTTTGTCTTTGTTGAATGGACATTTTGCGCCTTAGTTTCTGGTCTGTGGTCTGGGTTTCTGGAGACTGGCATTACCTCTGATCCTGTAGGAAGTCATTGTCCAAGTTGGGGGCTGAACTTCTGGCAGCTAGCTTGGCCTTTGGTGTAGCAGAGGTTCTCTGCCAGAGTTGAGGATACAGTGATGAGGAGGGGAGTGGGGACTGTGGGCACTGAATGATTGGAGAAGGTCTGCTGGTGTGCTGCCTGTCTGTGGTTCTGGTGGCAGGTGTGGTCTCTGGTTCCACAAGGCGTCTCTGAGTTCACCTGTTTTTCTGATTGATTGGCTTGCGCCTGTTCTTCTGACTGGTGTGGTCTGCATCTGAGCAAAGGAAAACCACCCAAGAAGAGGGCAGGGGTCTGGTAGTCAGGTGAACAGTGAGGTGGTAGTGGGGTGGGTGGAATGGGTCTTTGGGGACCTAATGAGTGGGGTGGTTCAGAAAGCAAGAAGGTCCCTGTTCTTCTGACTCTGTATTTTTGTTTTTAAGCAAGGAGAATGTGTTTGTCTGAACTGGTAAAATCAGTAAAATTCTAACGAGAAAGTTTGTTTTGAAGTAAAATATTTATTATATTTTGAAGAAAGTGGGCTGAAGTGCTAAGCTGCACTTCTTTCTCTGAAATACAAATCCAAATGCCCATGGAATTCAAATGCACCAGTCATTCATGAGAAGTGTCCTCACATCCATATGCCTCAGTTTTCTTATCTGTGAAACAGTACAGAGTTTAGACTCCTTTATCAGTATTTGGGCCATTGAAATCTGATACATTCCCCCTCTATCAGCCTTCTTTCTTGCAAAGCCTGTTTTTCCTTATTCCACAGCCAGCTTAGCACTGAAGGCTGTTCACATGTAGAACCTTTTCAGTCCTACCCTGAAGTAAGGACTCGGTCACATGCTAATTGGAGAGAAACTTTCTGGACAGTTCTAAAATAGATGAACCATAAATCCAGGCATTGTAACCTCTGGTACTCACTGTTGTGTCTCTAGCACTAGTGCAGAGCACAGTGCACTATAACTGTCCAGTGAGTGTCTGCTAACTTAACAAGAATTGTATGAATACTGTTTTAAGTGCTCTGGGAACATCTTAGAATTGCCAGTATATATGAGTATCTGACAAATGCTCATCAGGTAATTGTTGAGACCATTTAGGGTGAGGAACTTAATAACTGGGACTATACCCACTGAGCTTTTGGAGAAGTCATTGACAGATGAGTCTTTCACCAGAATACATCATGTGCAATACACATGAACACCTTTAAAATGCATAGAGCATATTCACTTTTTGTAGTAGGTTGTACAAAAGATGAGTAGTTTGCTCTGATTTAGCTGTATGGAATACTAATGCATAAACTCTGGATTCAGCATAAATTTGTACAGTGACAAAGGTACTGTAATGAAGGGAGTATAATCTCTGTGAAGGCTACGAAGAAGTAACCCAATTAGAGCTCAAGTGGCTACAGTTCAATGATAAGTTAATGTCCCCAGGCATTAGCTGCTCTATCTGTGAGGACAATAGTGTAAACAGTTATCTACAAGATTAAACTATGCTTCTCTGGAAGGCAATCTGAAATGCATATTAATTTTAAATACTCCAGATCTGATTAGGAAACTACACCAGATTATGCATACAATATTATTTCACTGCAGAAAAACTGGAAATAATACATAATGTCTATCCCTAAGGACTCATATAAAATAACCAAGTAATAGTATACTTAACAATTGCCTGGAATTATGGAACCTGTTTCTTTAAGAGGAGAAACAGCTTCCAATTGAGGAAAATCCTTAATTCATAGTGGAATAAAAACAGCGCTCATGGTGTCTTTAGAGTTTCTATTGCTGTGAAAAGATCCTTGAATCAAAGACTGTTAGAGACCTTCAGCTAAGGTATATTGCACAGGTAAGCAGTTGGGGTGATAGACTTAGTACTGTAGTTAGGAATTCAGAGTGTGAACTTTGTGTGATGACCCTCCACATAATAAAATATAAATTTTGTTGTACGAACTGTGCACCTTCTTGCTCCCAACACAGTCAAAATATAAAAAATTTTGTTTAGAGCAGAGACAGGTTTTTCTCCTGCTCAAGAAATGTGTTAATGTAAATATTCAAATCTTTCATATTGTTTGTATATTACTATTGCTCCCCATAGTGGGTTAATAGATTTTCTGTTTTGTTAAGGAAACAGTGTTTAGAAACATCTATATATTTTTATACATTTGCTCTATAGCCATGTGAACAGTAGAAGAATACAGCCAAGATGATTTGGAAGAGAAACATAATTATTCTAAATATCTGGGGCTAGTGATGTAACTCAGTGATAGAACACTTGCTTGACATACATTAGGCATTGGTTTCAATCCCCAACATAACAAAGCAATTATACACACAAAACCCCCAAACTATGTTAATTATGTCTAAAGAGATTGATATTCTGCCGGGGACAGCCTCTACAAAAATATCGCTCACCAGGGAAGGGACATTGGAATCTAGAAATATTAGTAAAGAATACAAAGACATGAAAATAATATGACAGAAAAACAAAATAGTACCAGGAGGGAGTTCCAGTGAATACCGAAATCACCCGTGTTTAATTTCCAATTGCTTAAAATACCCCTGACCCCAAAAGGTAGGAATAAGACAAAAAAAATAATGCATTAACATGATACAAGGAAATGAAGATACCATTGAAGGTCGCAGGCTACATCCATAGTTAAACTTTCCGTTGCTAGAACAAAACAAGTCATGCTCACACCCTAGACCATATCATTCTGTAGGCAAACCACTCCCTGGGTGGAGTCCAATGTTAACTCCTTAAAGGAACCAGAACCTTAGTTGGATCCTTAGACTTTTGTTTGAGGTAAACACACATCTACTTTTCTATTCCTGAAATACAAGGTCTGGCTATTAGCCACACCTGTTGACAATAACCTTGAGAGAGCAGAACTCTCAGACCTAAATTTAGGTGGAACCTTTGCTTGAGGTAGAAACACAATTACCTTGAAGGATTAGAGGTAAGTTCCAACTCTCTGACCTTTGGTCAACGTAGAAATAGGCTCACATATTTGGGTCTCTACAATATTCTAATACTGACTTTATGAGAAATGTTAGCTTCCTGTTTCCAGTGAAAGCAGCTGTATTGTTAATCCTGACTACTCCATCTTTTCCATTCATGCTTTGCCGTCTTTAAATGAGTCACAGTGCAGCAAGGCTGACACGAAACTGAACCTGGACATCATAAAGATCCCCATCTGTTTATCTCTAGATACAGACTGTTTATACAGCTTCCCTAAGCTTTGAGGTTTTTCCCATGGCATGAATCTCTGGAATTCCCAAACACTGCCTTTGTCAGATTTACAGGCTCCCATGTAATTTCTATTTCTAATTCTTTCCAGAAAGTTCACAAGAAAGGGTTTTCTTTAGTTGGCTCAGTAAACTGAGGCTCGAGTTAGATTCTTTCACAGAGTCATAATATGGACTCCTGTTTGGGTTTTTGAAAAATTCTAGAGACTTGTGGTATATGATACGTAGCTACTGCCTTTTTTGTATGTTTGTTTGCTTGCTTGTTTTTCAAAATAGAATTTCTCTATGTAGCTCTGGCTGTACTGGAACTTGTTTTGTAGACCATGCAGGCCTCAAACTCACAGAGATTTGCCTGCCTCTGCCTCCTGAGTGCTGGGAGTAAAGGCATGCACCACCTTGCCCACCTAGAGACACTGTGGTGTGGGAAGTCCTTCTGTATATGTGTTGTGTTTATTGCTTAAAGAATAAAGAAGCTGCTTTTGGCCCATGGCTTAACAGAATATACCCAGGCTGGAAAAGATATATAGAGAGAGTAGGCAGAGTCAGAGAGACACCATGGAGCCCGAAGGAAAAAGACATGAGCTGTCAGCCGGAACTTTGCCAGTAGGCCACGAGCCTCATGGTAAAATATAAAATAATGGAAATGGATTAATTCTAGATGTAAGAGCTAGCCAATAAAGAGCTAGAGCTAACAGACCAAGCAGTGATTTAATTACTACAGTTTCTGTGTAATTATTTCAGGTCTGGGAAGCCAGGAATAAACAAGCGACTTCCTACAACATCACTGGTCTAAACCAAGTATTTTTTTTTGTAATCATGTGTGTGTAAATGTGTGTGTGTGTGTGTGTGTATGTGTGCATAGTTTTCCTGCAAAATCAAATAGTTTATTGAATCATTATATTCTGTAACATAAAATTTGATACATGTAATTTTGCTTTCTTCGTTATTTTTAAATGGAAGCCCATTTTTTAAAACATCATGGAGTGTTTTGAGGAATCTTAAAATAATTTCATCAAATGTATTTTATAGCTTAAACTGTATGTATATTTGCTCAGCTGCCTATTCACAAAAGACATACTGATCTCAAAAGATTATACAATTTTATTCAATTACATTTCAAAAATAAAGCATTTCTATTTGGCTAACTGATGTGCTATTTTTCTTTTTTGAGAATTACTTTCTGTGGGAGCTGGAGAGATGTCTCAGTGGTAAAGAGTGCTTGCCTCTCTTCAGAGGAACTGGGTTTGCTTCCCAGCTGCCATGTCAGGTGTCTCACAAACACCTATAACTTCAGTTCCAGGGTATTCAGCATCCTCTTCTAACCTCTGTGGGTACACACAGGCACACACACATGCAAATAAATCTAAATTATAATATAATTACTTTCTGCTAAATTCTTCATATGTTCAAAATATTTAACTTACAACATTTGTCATTTACATAAAGAAATTAGCAACTTTAAGAAAATCTTACAAGTACATGCAAATGTAAGTCTGTATATTTATATGCCTTTATATATGTTCTGTAATTTTCTTTTGCTTAGCCACATTGGGGCAACCTGTTTTTGGATGGAAGCTACTGGGATGGAAAGGAAAAGCTATGTGTCCTTTTGGCTCCATAAACTCAACCCAGGAAGTACAGCTGGTGCCTGTCTGAGGCCATGACCTTCCTCAGGGACAACTCACCCTAATTTATGGTCAAGTGAACTGGAAAATAGCAACCGTGTGTTTAACTTAACATGCTGAGCTCTGGAGGATGATTCAGTGCTAAGGGAAGAAGTTAGATATGGGAGGCAAAAGGAAAAAAAAGCAAGAGTGAGGAGTTGTGTGTACTTGGTTGAGAATCTAGGGGAGTTTCAGGAAAAACCAGTGCAGTTACTATGCCGACACCGTCTTCATTATGCTTGTGTTAGTACATGCACAGTGTGTTTGCACTGAGCCAGGACCTGCACATTCTGGGCAAGTGCACTGAGTTACATCTCCAGCCAAGAGAAAGGATATGTTCAAATTTTATCTATCATCTATCTGTCTGTCTGTCTGTCTGTCTGTCTGTCTGTCCGTCCACCTACCTTCTCTTTATTTTTGCAGTGCTGGGAGCTGAACTGAAGGCTGGTGCTAGGGAAATGTTCTAACAATGAGCTATATTCTGAGCCCTAAAAAAGAAGATTGTTATGGCTTCTGTAAGTCATAGTTTCTTAAATCGTGGGTTTCAATTATATGTAGGTCATGTAAGTGAATGTTGCCATCACTACAGGCTTGTTCTGAATATGTAGGAGGTGCAGTTTACACTGCACTTGGTCACACTCTGCAAGGTCAAGGAATGCTCCCTGGAAAGCCTTGATAGAGTGCAGATTGATGCGCATCTCAAATTGCAGTGTTTATTGTTTTTGTTTTTTTCTATATGTACAGATTTTCTCACATATATTTATGTGTGACATATTAACATTTATGCTACAGCACACATGTGGAGGTCAAAAGACAGTTTTTACAATTCAGTTCTCTTTTGCTACCATGTGGGATCCAGGGGTCAAACTCAGGTAGTCAAGCTTGGGAGCTTTACAGGCTGAGCCACCTCCACAACCCCATGCATAAATCTTTCATTCTTAAAGAAACATAATGGTTTAATTATAGAAATAAAGACCTTTGCCATTTTTGTTACTCACTCTTTAGCATGTGAATATTGATTTGTTCATATTTGAAATGTATTTCTTAGAATATTTGATTTTATCAATTGCTATTTGATTTGCTGCCTTAGATTTTACAGAATGTCTTTAACTGAATTTTGGATTGAGGATTAAGACAGAATTTACAATAATTTTGAAATGTTTCTAATCACAACACTTGCCATTTTTATATTATAAATTTGTGAAAAGTGATATTTTCAACATTGATGATTATACATAAAAATATTGATCAACTCCAAAAAATGTTCATGATTTTCTATACCCTGTAGTAGCAAATGCTCAGCCAGCATTCAGCATTTTCCTTGTGTATGTATATGTGTGTAAGTGTATGTGGCATGTGTGTTGGTGTGCATTTGCCACAGTGCATATGCAGAGAACAGAGGACATCCTCACCTTGCACCTTGTTTGAGACAGGGCCTCTCGTGTTCATCGCTGTGTTCACCAGGCTAGCTGAGTCCTGAGCGTCTCTCTTGTCTTTGTCTCTTATCTCATGACAGGGTGTGCTTGCGTTGTAGATGCTTGCTTTACTATGGTTAGATTTCTTTGTGGATTCTGCAGATCCAAACTAGATATGCCAAGCTTGAGTGGCTAGTACTTTAACCACTAAACTATCCCTCAAGCTCCCATTTAATTCTTTATGCAATTTTGTTAGTGTACAAATTTGTCTTTTATCTCTAATAAATAGTAAAATGATATGTATATGAAATTTTTTAATTTGAATTTTTAAGATTTATTATCAGTAAATGTTTAATTTTTATAACTATTTTATAGAACTATATTCCTAGGGTTGTGTAAAAATTTCTTTGACACAAGGGTCATGAATGCAGTTTAAGAATTTTGTTATAAGGAATTTTAGTTATTGAGGTGGGGATTTTTTTTGCCTTAAGCACATATCGTTCCCATTTGACATACTCTCTCTAAATGCTGCAATAAAGATCTTAATAGTTTTCAGTGTAAACTTTTAGAGCCCTGGATCATGTGACAAACAAGTTTCTTGTGACAATTGAATGTATTTTTGTTCATTGATGGTCTGAGGACTGCCTGGCTGCATCAATTTGAAGTCAATTTCTCGAAGTGATTACCATTGCTTTAGAATACTCTGTGCTAGGCTAACTTCTGTGGGGGACAAAGAAAACGTGACTGAACGCATGGCCTGTGTTGTCCTGGAACTTACTATCTGCTTACCAGATAAGGCACATCAGGCAGCTGACAATGGAGAGGTTTAGAGGCTCTAGTTGAGCTATTGAATGTAGTGGCTGGGGTTCTCCAGGGCTTTTTCTGTGAGATAGAGAGATAGACTACAAGAACAATCCTATCGGAGAGGCTCCTGCTCTGGGAATGAGTTTAACAATGTAATAGTCAGGAGGACTGAGGATTTCCAAGATCCTCATTCTCCCCAATCCTATCACACGAATTAGCTCAGTTACCCTGGGAAGGGGACTAGCTGAAGAAAATGCAAGTCATAAGGTCAGGGACAGGAATTGTTGGTCCTCTATCCACTGAGGCAGGGAAGACAGGACTGTTGCACTGGGCTGAGGAGGATTTGAGGCCCCTAATGCCCCAAAGAAACTCATGAAGATGTGGCTCTGACTGGTAAAGAGAACAAATCATGAAGCTTGAGTGGGAAGTGTTTTCTCCACAGTCTTGCTTTCTGGCTAAGAAGGCTGATCTGCATGGGAAGATCAGACTATAAGAGACTCAACAAGAGAGAGTGACTTGACCCTGTGTAATTATGCACCAAGAAGACCTGCTGAGTTATCACAGCTGGCTGCATTTACTCACCAAAGAGCATATGTCCTGATAAGTGGCTTTCCTCCACACTCAAGCCCTTCTCTCTGACATGCCCTGCCTGGTACTGACTCTGGATTGCTACAGGAGCCTAATGGTGTCTCACCACCCACCTCACATCTTGGTAATTTGTCATATATGAATATGTCTCATCTGTGTCCTCTTCTTCCTGCTGGGCCACGGCCCCACCCCACCCCCCACTCATGTGCTCTGGTTTCCCTCTATGTCATGTGTCCCAGTGATTTCGCCTGGCTCTTCTCATTGACCAGCTCTTTGTTGCTCTTTGCCTTGGTGGGTTTCTAATCTACAAGAGGCAGAATCCCTGAATGGCTTAGCTGTCTTTTGGGGAACTCATTTCCTGATCTTTACGTCGAGTTTCTGATGGAACTAGCTGGGTTCCACACTTTTACCTGGCCTCTGGGAACAGGGTTCCTGTACACTTACCAGCCCACCCATGGCCTGCGAGCTCCCAAGTTCACTGGACATCCTCCTGTTATACATCCCATGTTCAGGACCATGACCCCATTGCCTAACCCCTGTAGTAGCAATTTTCTTTGGGCTGCCAACCAGCTCCCAAATAAAGACATGGAGACTTATTATTGATTATGAATTCTCTAGCTTAGGCTTGTCCCACTAGCTCTTTTAACTTAATTTAACCTATTTCTATTCATCATTTGCCTGGGACTCTAAAAGTTTACACTGAAAACTATTAAGATCTTTATTGCAGCATTTAGAGAGAGTATGTCAAATGGGAACGATATGTGCTTAAGGCAAAAAAAATCCCCACCTCAATAACTAAAATTCCTTATAACAAAATTCTTAAACTGCATTCATGACCCTTGTGTCAAAGAAATTTTTACACAACCCTAGGAATATTGCCTGGGACTTTTTACCTTTCTTTCATTCTGTGTGTCCTTCTTTCCTGCTTCCTCTGTGTCTGTCTGACCCCTGGTGTCTCCCTGGCATCTCTTTTTCTTTCTTCCCCCAAGCCTAAATTCCTCCTCCTACTTACTATCCCTGCCTGGAAGTCCTGCCTATATCTTCTCCCTTGTTATTGGCCATTCAACTTTTTAGTAAATCAATCAGGTGCCTTAGACAGGCAAGGTAAAACAATAACATCTTTACATAGTTAAACAAGTGCAACACATTTTACATAGTTAAATAAATGCAACACATCTTTGCATAGTTAAACAAATATTCTGCATCAAACGCCACTACTCTACCTGCCGGTCTCAGTGACATAAGGTCTGACTACTACTTGGTCCTTGGTAATCCTGCTCCTGCATTACATATATCCCTGGTCCAAGAAGCTCAGAATCTGTCTAGACTTCACTGTGTTGGTCCCATCATATCTCTACTGTAGGAAGATTTTTTTCTGTCAAAATTAGAAGACCATTAGATTATTTACAATAAAGAAAAAGACAACGTATGCATATTAATACAAGTAAATTATTGTGTAGAATTAGGAAAATTAATCCTCTTGTTGAGAGAATGAGTGAATAGGCAAGTGTGGTGTGAGTTACATTTTGAGTTTCATATGTTGTATTTTGATTAAAGTTTTAATAGCAAAAAGCAAATCCAAATGTTTAGATGACCCAGCTCATGCCATCATACATATTCCTTTCTAGCATTAGAGATAATTACTTAATGTTATGTTCACTTAATGTCAATAGTAGTAGAGAATTTACTTAGGTTTTTACTTGGCAGATGAACCGGTTGTTTTAAGTTATGGAAAAGAAAAGGCAGAGAGGGAAGGCTTTGGAAGCCTGAAGCAACCTCACTCCTTGTTTCCTTGCCTCGTGAAGTGGGGCTGCTAAGACTGTGCTCTGGCCCAGTTCCTTCCTCCAGACGCACAGCAGTCCAGGTGAGGAGCCAGCATCAGTGCAGGCGATGAAGTGGCGGATCTTAGTGCTCCACCAGTTTGCCACAGCTCTCAGGTTTGTGCTTAAGAAGCTAGAAAAACAGGCACAGACTTTTGCACCTGGACTTTGCCTAATTATATCAGGTGGCATATTTCTTTTCTTCTTGACAATTTCATTTTTAATGGTGACAACTTGGATTTTCCAATTGTTTCAGTTGGTCAGCTTTTTTTTGTCCACCTAGACTCAAATCTTTTATCTTCTTTTATAAATCTGAAGGAAAATGAAAAGCATGATTTATGTCTGCTTCATAGCTCCTTCCTGTGTTTTCTCATTATAAAGACAGATTTGTGTGTTAGTGGTGCCTTTTTATTCAGTGGATAAAATAGAATCTCTTTTCAGCAGACTTCTCAAAAATCTCACACCATAAATCAAATAAAACTGACACTTTTTTCCAAAAATTTTATATCAAAAAACATTTAAAGATGTCATTCAAGCCAGGTGGTGTTGGCACACACCTTTAATCTCAGCGCTTGGGAGGCAGAAGCAGTCAGATCTCTGATAGCCAGTGCTATGTAGAGAAACCTGATAGCCAGTGCTATATAGAGAAACCCTGTCTTGAAAAAAACTAACAGATAAATAAAATTAATTAATTAATTAAAATTAATTAATTAAATAAAATAAGAAAATAAAGATGCCATCCATAGGTAGTTAGAGCTGATTAGAAATGAAAAGGCCCATGCAGCTTTGAGTGGAGTTGCTGCTATTTTTTCAAATCAAAGTATTTTGTTACTACTTTAACTTAGTAAACATGCCTCTTTAGACTTTTCCAGATTTTTAGAAATGTCCTTACTGTTGTGGAAGTCCCTGAACTGTGACAACAAATTAAGAGGGTTTTTTTTTTGGTGGTTTGTTTATATTGTTTTGGCTGCACTCATAACCCATTTATCAATTTATTATCAATTGATCCATCTATCTATCTGTCTGTATATTTGCTTACTCTTCACTCGGCAATTATTTGAGAATTCTAATAAATCTTAATGAAGAACCATACAGAATAAGGGATACAAGAGAGGTAGAGAGCTACAGATAACAACATGAAGTGACTTTTTTTGGGGGGGGGGGGGAGAAAAACCCTGTCCTTGGTTAGAAGTAGACTTTCCAAAAGCAAGAAAGTAAATGTAACCTGCTTTACTGTTCAGAGTGCACCTAAGGGCTAGCTTAGTTTAGGATTGTCAAACTAGCACATGGTGAAGGAAAGGGCCAGGCTAAATCAGAAACTGTTCTCTGAACAAATGCTGTTGTACTGTTTCATGTGGAGAAAAAAAATTCCTAGCCTGTAACACAGCTACTTTTCTAGTACTTGAAAAGCCAGCCTGGAAACCAGAGTGAATATGTTCTATGTCGTTCTGGTGAAATAAAATGAAAAGCGGCATTTAGAAAGCTTGCTGAAGGAAGATTTTGTCTAAGTATAAAGAAGAATGTTATAGCAGCCACTGAAACTCAAAGACTAAAGAGCTGGTGTGAAAGTAGTGAGTGTTTTGTCACTAGATACTTTCAAGTGCAAGTCTTTTGAAATTAAAAAGAGGATTCAACCCTGGAACTATGTTTGAAAAGAGACCCATGTTTCTACCAGGTAAATGATATGATTAAACAGAATACCTTTCATTCCCCCAGCAGACCCAGTCTCTATCTTGTTCAGTGTTTTGGAAACCTTACCCCCATGGTGACATTCTCAGGCTTTCTCTACCTCTGCTTACACTCGTGTGGCTGGAAAGATGTGCTGACGAAGGGCTATACTGAGACCAGCAAACGGTATGCGTCCCTGGTTGACACCGGCAGTCTTTTCTTTCTCAGCTCTAGCTTTCCTGATGTACCAGGGTTCATAGGGCTCTGGTAGCATTCTTGCTTCTCTTACCTCTTGAGTCTAGAGGTGCTAAAGGATTTGCACTGCACAACACTAGCCAACTCCCCAAGTTCTTCTGTAACCTTTGTTGTTACAACCTACCACGAGCAAAGATGACTCAGTCCACAAAGGCACTTGCCACTACATGGTAGAGAAGCAGAGACCTGACTCCTGAAAGTTGTCCTCTGACCTGAACATGCACATGGTGGCACACATACTTCATCTGCCTCCATAAACATGCACAAATATACAAATAAATACAACAAAGATGTAAAATGTTTGAAAAGGTGTAGAATCTATTTTCTCTCCCACTCTTATACTCTAAAACCTGGGCTGACTTCAAGAGTTGTCTTGACCAGTGGAAGCTGGAATGATGCTGTTGCTGGGTCTCAGTGGCCATACTCTGTGCTCACAGTCAGGGGATCATGAATCAGCCATGCTTGGATTTTAGGTCGTTCCCTGGCATAACTGGGCCTCTGATCTCTCTGGTAAGCTGATCTACTCATGTATTCCAGATGGCTTGTACAAAAGATGACCCAGCCAACCCACTGCAAAAGAGATATGGCTTCCATTTTAAGCTATCAAATTTGGATTGCTGCTATATAGTGAGCAGTTAACAGGGATACTCATCCAGAAAAATGGCAATCATGCTTTCTGTGGATTGCTGGGACCCTGGCTACAGGCACGTGGGCATCTATTTCTAATAGACACTCAGGGAGGGCTCTGGCTTAAACTTCTCTTACAGTCTAATTTTTTGAATTGCAAGTGTCAGTTAATGTGGCTAAAGTAGAAGCAATTTGGGTGTAAAACACAGACAGAAATACGCTTCCCATGTTTTTACCTCTATAGTAAGGACTTAGGTCTGAGGGCATCAGAACTGACTTTCATGGTATCGGCTATACAATGTAAGGCAAAACTCCACCCCTCACATCCTTGCCTGTGTTCTTGAGCCTTTTCTCCTATTTGCTTCAAAACGTTTTCAGGAAACTGCTGAAAATGGTAAAAGAAAAAAAAATCCTGAAGCTCTCTGCCTTTTAGACAACTATATAAATGTAAATTTCAGTTTCCACTTCACCTGAAATAATTAGTGAAAATAGCTTGGTATCTCACGGTCTTTCCCTAACTGCCCCACACTTATGCATTTTCATTTTATCTATGTTGTAGCCATGATATAAGTGGCTGTAATTCTCATTTCATAGTAAAGATGCATTTATAATTAAGGGGGGTCCTGTCTAATTTAATATTTTAAGTTGCTCATTCTGCAAAAATGCCATTAGTCTTCAAGTGTGGGGAGATAATATATATGACCATGAGTAGTGCACTGTACTCATTATTTAATATTTGTTGAATTCATTAGGACTACCTAGAAAAAGTCATGACTATCGGCGTAAAAAAGAAGATTCTGATTCCTTTTTTTTTTTTTTTTTTTTTGCGTGTGTATCTCTGTGGTGTATGTGTGTATGCAGGTGTATTTATGTGGAGAGGATACACATGTGTGAAGGATAGATATTGCCATCAGGTCTCTTCTTTTGTTGCTTACCACATTATTTTTTCAACAAATTCTCTTACTGAACTTGGAACTGACTAGGCTCCCACTGTTACAGTCAGTTTCTGGCTCTATGTGGATGCTGATGATGTGAACTCACATCCTCATGCTTAGGAGAAAGATACTTGACTGACTGAACCATCTCTACAGCCCAATTCTCTTCTTGATTATTTATAGTGGATGCTTACGATAGCCTACATACATTAGGGTTTTCATTTTGGTCAAAACCCTTTTCCAGAAAAATAATTCCGTTTTGATATCTATTGTAGACCTATGTTAGGTGACTCATGCACAAGAATCTAGATAATTCTAGCCCCTAAAGGGATTTTTTTCATTAGAAGAAAAATAAAAAAAAAAAAATAAGTGAGACTATGGAATCTCACCATTACTGACATTGGTTAACATCATTGTCTGTTCTGAGGAGTTTTCTTGTGTTTTGTTTGTTTGACTGACAGCCTGGCCTCACATTTGCTTTGTAGCCAAGGATGATCTTGTACTTCTGATCCTCTTGCTTCTCGCATACACTGTACAGCTGGGGCAGGCAGTACTGGACCAGGGCTTCTTGCCTGCTCGGCCAACAGTTCACCAACTGAGCTGCATTTCTAGTCCTTGTCTTGTCCTCTGCTTTGCAATATGTACAGCAATGTCTGTAACCTCACAAAATGTCTTGAGGCGTCTCACCTCCAGCTGGGAACACTAAGTTGAGGAAATCACATTTCGAGGAGACTCAAGAGAATGGCCGTTCTGACTAATTAAGGCACATTTTCATTTGCACCTTCCTAGGAAAATCCTTGAAAGAGGTCGATTATTTACATCCTTCACACTTCATACCTCAGTGGACTTATTTGAGGTTAAGTCATGTTAATGACAAATTCAAATGAGTGTTAAGTCCTAGCAGAGAAACAGGTTAACATGATGTTACTGTCAGACTGGCATTGTGGGTGAAAGAATAGGTCCTGTTATCCTTTTTATCTTGTCCTCTGCATCTCTGAAACATCTTTGAGCTGTCTCATTCTTTTTAAGGTTTCCCCCATCAGCTTGCCATATGTTTAAGATGTATACACTGAATTTTCAGCTGAACAAACTCCTATAGCAGAGCCATACTCCCGTTATCAGAAAGTATTTACAAAGCTTGTCACTGCATGAAGATTCTCCTGTTGCTTCGAGAAAGAACACAGAGAAAGCAGTAGTGCAGAATACTGATGTTCTTGAGTCACTTTTGTGTCGTAAGAGGGCTTTTATTTGTATGCTTTTTGTTTTGTTTTGGTTTTGTTTTTGTTTTTTTGTTTGTTTGTTTTTTGAGATAGGGTTTCTCTGTGTTTCTCTGGCTGTCCTGGAACTCACTTTGTTAACCAGGCTGGCCTTGAATTCATAGAGATCCACCTCCCTTTGCCTCCTGAGTGCTGAGATTAAAGGTGTATGCCACCACTGCCTAGTCTATTTATAAGCTTTTAAAAAACATATTGAATCTGGGTGGTGGTGGCGCACGCTTTAATCCCAGCACTCGGGAGGCAGAGGCAGGCAGATCTCTGTGAGTTCGAGGCCAGCCTGGTCTACAAGAGCGAGTTCCAGGACAGGCACCGAAACTACAGAGAAACCCTGTCTCGAAAAAAACAAAAAAAACAAAAACAAAAACAGATTGAAAAAAATTCAGCTTTAATTCAACTTTTTAATTATAAATTATTAATTTTAATGCATATTGAATTATCATCGGTGGGACCAGAGTTGTTTGTCTTTCAATATTTTATAGTGGGAGATGTAGAAAACAGAAGTGACCTAATCTATGCTTGACCAGTCCCTGTGGCTCAGTTGTAGGAAACAGTTGCATGTCCAGGATGAAGAATGGAATAATGAAGATTTAGATTTGGTTAGCTAATGGTAAGAAAGAAGTGTGGGAAGGTGAGAGGGAGGAAGGAAAGAAAAATATGGGAATGGCATGAAATTCTGCTGCAGTTCAAGTGGAAATCTTTTATATCAGCATGTATGGCTGGGCTCATAACCCAGAGTAAGAAAATAACAAAGGCTGAGTGGGGTATGGAGGATGGAGGTGGGAAGCAAGTGAGCAGGAAGCCCCTTTCTCAACCTCTGTTCTGTAACAAATGTTCCCAGCTCCTCAGACAATGGAAAGTTTACCCAGCACATTAGGAATTCAAAGCAAGTGAACAGATGAATTGTAGAAACCCCAGCATTTTCCTTTTGTGTAAGCTACTGTAGTCATACAGCCAACCAAAGACTTCCTACTAAGAAAGTGAATTGATAGGTTCTTTCAGCAACTGAAATGAGTGGACACTTTCCACAGGCTGCTAATTAGCTCACTCCAATGTTTGTAACTTGATCTATTTTCCAAAGGGTGACTTTCTTTTTTTTTTCCAGTTTATTTATTTTTTATTAAAAATTGCCATCTCCTCCCCTCCTCCTCCCCCTTCCCTCCCCTCCCCTCCACCCACACCCCCACTCCCTCCCTCTTGAGGCCAAACAGCCATCAGGGTTCTCTACACTATGTTGAGTCCAAGGTCCTCCCAACTCCCCCCAGGTCCAGGAAGGTGAGCAACCAAACTGACAAGGCTCACACAGAGCCCGTCCATGTCGTAGAGACCAAGCCCATCGCCATTGTCCTTGGCTCCTCGGTCAGCCTCCACCATCAACCACCCTCAGAGAGTCCGATTTGGTCGCATGTTCCATCAGCACTGGATGGAGAAAATGACAGAGCCCCACATAGGAGCACCAGCCTGAGCTCCCAAGGTCCCGATGAGGAGCAAAAGGAGGGAGATCATGAGCAAGGAAGTCAGGACCGTGAGGAGTGCGTTTACCCATTGAGACGGTGGGACAGATCTAACGGGAGATCACCAAGTCCAGTTGGAATGGAACTGATGGAACAGGGGACCTAAACCGGGCTCTCTGAATGTGGCTGATGGTGGAGGAGGACTGAGAAACCAAGGACAACGGCAATGAATGTGAACTCTACAGCATGGACGGGCTCACTGTGAGCCTTAACCTTCACCTGACTTTCTTTTACTGTTTTATTTATATGGTGTGGGTTTAAATCACAGGGCAGATACACACATGTAGATTTTTTTTTAATTATTATTTTCGAGACAGGGTTTCTCTGTGGCTTTGGAGCCTGTCCTGAAACTAGCTCTTGTAGACCAGCCTGGCCTCGAACTCACAGAGATCCGCCTGTCTCTTCCTCTCAAGTGCTGGGATTAAAGGCGTGTGCCACCACCGCCCGGCCACAGCGTAGATTGATAACACAAAATACTATGGGCTATGTGAATAGGTCACCATTAAGCAGATTAGGACGGGTAGGTGGGGACGAAACACCCCAACAGGATTTGGTCAGAGGTCATTTGTTACTGCACAAAATCCTTCCCACATTAGGAACCTGTGAACATATACCACTGAGTATGGATCAACAATAAAGGGAATTCTGGGTAATGGTCCAAGAGTCTGGAGTTAAATGGTAAGACTGCAAGGAAGCACTGTGTCCTGGTGACTGGTAGAAAAATGACTCATACAGCCTCAGGATCCTTTGCACTGCTACATGCTCCTGGCTCTAACTCTGACTGTTTCGTTTTGATTTTAATTTTGCTAATTCCAGCTAAGCCTTCATTTTCTTGGCTTGAGTTTTAACCTGTTGTTGGGTTAAAGACCAGAAAGAAAACAAAATCTTTATATGAACCAAAACAACCATGTAGACTATGTTACACAAAAGCACCTAAAAGATAAAGCCACTACCCCAGAGGTTGCACCACCCACAATGGGCTGGGCTCTCTCTTATCAACTGCTCATTAAGAAAACGCTCAACAGTCCAATCTTTGGGAGACATTTTTCTCAGTTGAGGTTTCTCAAATGACTCTACCTGTGCCAAGTTGACACAAAATTACCCAGCACAAGAGTCAACTGTGGATAGCAATTCTTGTAGGAGACTGAGTACTGCCCTACCTAGAGGCAAGTTTATTGGATAGAAAAAGAAAGGAGGAAAGAGAGAGACTGCTTTTGGCAGATACCTTCTCACTTTGTTAGGTACATGCTTGCTTAGTTCTCTGAATTTATGGTTGCCTGTCATTCTGGCCTCTAAGAAAACTTGGGCTTCTTACTAACCCCCTGTATAACATTTTTAGCTCTTTTCTACTAGGAGCATTCCTTAAGGTGTTGGTCTACCATCTTCTGAGATATGAAGAGCATGCTCTTAAGTATATGTGGGAGTTCTTCTACAGCAAGAGATTGAGCACTTTTTTTGTAAAAAGAGAAGTGGAAAGTGCTTTGTGCTTTGTGGTCCAGAGAGTTCCTGCTGCTACTCTCTGACTCTGGGGCATTGCAGTTCAAAGCAGCCACAGCCAGCATGGTCCTGGCTAATTTTCCCACTTCTGTTCTTGAGTGTGTATCTGGAAGGGAAAGCTGGAGCTTCCCTCTTCTACAGCCTCTTCCTCCATGGTCACTTTCATGGTACACTGTTTCCTATGCTCTTCCTTGCTGTTCTTCTTCTTCTCAGGATGCCTGAGAAATACAGCTGAAGCATGGGGACCCAGTGACTCCGAACCCTGGGAGGAAGGACATATGTCAAAAATTGGATCTGTGGAGGATCCACTGTACCATGGGGTGAAGTCATTTTCTTCCTTTGTCATCTCATGGTGGAAACAGGCCTTGCTTCTACTCATCATTTAATTTTACTCAGGATAAACTGCAGCAACCTTGTAACCAGGAGCCCTATCTAGTTCTATGGTTTGTGAGTTTTTTTTTTTTTGTTGTTTATTTCTTATTTTTTTTTGAGACAGACTGGCCTTAATGGCCTTGATGACCTCAATGCTCAAACTCTAGAGATCTGCCTGACTCTAGAGATCTGCCTGCCTCTGCCTCTCCAAATGCTGGGATTAAAGGTGTGCACAACCACTGCCTGATGGTTTGTAAGTTTTTAGGTTTGTTCTCCATCAGAGTGGGGAAGCTTTGTCTACAAATCTATTATTAAGTAGTTGTGTGACCTGAGACAATTACATAACTTCTCTGAGTCTTAGTTTCCTAAGCTGGTGGTAGTACCTGATACATGCTTTCCCCATCCCTGTCCCAGTTCATGCTTAGAAGGGTTTTGCTGTACAATAATCTGATGCTTAATTCCATTAATAATGATATAACAAAATTATTGATGTTAATGTATCTTTATTACAATTCCATCAGACAGACAGGGAAAGTTGATATAAGCAAAAACAACTGTGTTTTCTACCTTCAAAATCTACTTCATGATATTTTTAGAGAAGATAAAATTCCTACAGTACATTCTTCTTTATGTTCATTATCTCGGCAGCCAGCTGTGTGATAGTTGAGTTTGCTTGGCCTTGAGTGATTTGAACTTGTTGCAACCTGTTCAGCATTTCCTCAAGTCTTAACAGCTGTTTCTTTTCTAAGGTAAGATATTAACATATCAGATTAGATAAACATGCCATTATTCATTTACTTCACCTTGAGGATTCCAGAAACTCAATCCAAAGCTTAACTGAATTGTTTATAGTCAATTTAAATTCCTCCTAAGCAAAGTAAAAGTCTTCATTTGAGAAATAGGGTTTATATGTAAATGCCATTAACAGCACACATACATATCCAGGACATACAGATTTCACCAGATACAGCTGCTTAGCACATAAAAGTCAGTTCCTGCACTCTGATTTTTCAAAGGCATGCAGCCTTCTATAAGTCATATTAGAGTGGGGGTGGGGAGATGAAGAGGCCTCACAGAGGAAAGGAACAAGGGCTGGAGGACCAAAGGGCTGAGTTTCGGGCTGTTTGTTCAGGGTTATTTATCCTCACTGACATTCCAGCAGCTCAGGGGCCCAGTCAAAGGTTAAAATCACAAGCATTCCAAGAGATACAGACTTTTTTTTTTTTTTTTTTTTTTTTTTTTGGAACAAGCTCAGCTTCTCACCTTCGTAAATATTCACCAGATACTTAAATCTGGGGGCTCAAAATAACCAAAGAAGCCCATATCAGATGAGAGGAACATGAGGCAGACATTTGCAAAGTATTACTAGAAGTGATTGGGCTAAAGCAGACATGGTGAAATCTAACATACCTCCTCACCACAAGCCACCCTCTATTTCATTAATCATCTTCCTTCCTAAGCTTCAAGAGCCTTCTTTTCTCCAGTATAACCCATCTTCCTACATTATTTTATTTTAGTAACATTCCCAGTGCCCTAGTATTTCACACACACACACACACACACACACACACACACACACACAGAGAGAGAGAGAGAGAGAGAGAGAGAGAGAGAGAGAGAGAGAGAGAGAGAGATTACACATATAGGTTCTTCAGATTTTTCTTCTCTTTTTAAAAAACTTCTCGAGACAGGGTTTCTCTGTGTAACATTCCTAGCTGTCCTAGAACTTGCTCTGTAGACCAGGCTGGCCTTGAACTCACAGAGATCCGCCTGCCTCTGCCTCCCGAGTGCTGGGATTAAAGGCATGCGCCACCACCTCCTGGCCGTTCTTTAGATTTTCAATGTACTATTTATCATAGCAAAAAAAAAAATTAAGTACCTCTAAAGTATAAATAAGACAAAACTTTACTAATAATCTTACCCTTTTTGCCCTTTTGTCTTAATGTTATATTCCTTTCATGATTGAGCTCCCCTCCAGGTAAAATCTGTTACCTGCCTTTAAATTATCTTTCACTATCTGTATCTCCACATGACATTAAAAAATCTCTCGGCAACGAATTGCTGCCAAGTAGCTGTATCACTTCACTGTGGGCAATCTGTTTCCTTTCGAAGACGGAGACTGGAAGGGGTTGGACTTTCGGGGGCATTTGCTCTGGCACATTGCATTTGTGCAATGGGTGATGAGTCTGTGAGTGTGGGTCTGGTCTCAGCTCTACCGAACATCCAAAAATAGTGGGTGGCTGGGCATGGTGGCACACACTTGGAATTCTAGCACTTGGGATGTTGAGGCAGGAGGATCTAGTGAGTTATAGACTAGCTAGGGCTACATAGTGAGATACGGTCTCAAAACAAACAAAAAGGAAGAGAATAAACAAGAGACCAAAAATGTGAAGGATGTTGCTCTTGCCACTCTCTGTCTAGCAAGAAGACTCTGACCCACAGGATCCCATGTTCATCAGATCATCAGGATGCCTTTGTAGATGGAGCAGCAGGCTGTGTCCCGCCACCTGGCTAGCTTTACCCAAATAAATACACGGAAACTATATTTTTTTAATCACTGTCTGGCCCATTAGTTCTGTCCTCTTATTGGCTAATTTTTCACATTTTGCTTTAACCCATATTTAGTAATCTGTGCAGCACCATGAGGTGGTCGCTTACCAGGAGAGATCCTAACCTGTGTCTGTCTTGGAGAGGAGAAGCATGGAGACTGACTATGGCGACTGCCTGAAGCGCCTGTCTTCTCTCTCCTAGAATTTTGTTCTGTCTACTCCGCCTACCTAATTTTCTGTCCTATTAAAGGGGCCAAGGCAGTTTCTTTATTAACCAATGAAAGTAACACAGACGCTCCTCCATCATTTTCCCTTTTCTTTCCTTTATTAAAGCTGAATATTATATATTGAAGCTAGTCTGGTTAATCATAATTGTCGATCGACCATGCCCCTTCATGCCTTTGCTGTTTTGTTTAGCTAAGGAAGCCGGTGAACGAAGACAAGAGCGAATTAATTCCATTTACCATGATGCCCTCTTACTAGCACCCATTTCTTTATTTTCCACAATTATATTAATTTTTAAAAATTATCTTATTGATTTTAACATTATAACATGATTATAACATTATTATAATATAAAATTATTATAATAATTTTCATTATTAAGTTCTTATACATTTGTGTCATTCTATTTTATTCCTTTGTTTACATTGTCCCCCCTCACTGCCTGGCCTCCCAGTACCACCTGCTTGTTCTCTTCCTTTTATAGATAGTCTCCTCTTCTGCTTTCTTCTTTTTTTAAAGATTTATTTATTTATTATGTATAGTGTTCTGTCTCCATGTACACCTTCAGGTCAGAAGAGGGCGCCAGATCTCATTACAGATGGTTGTGAGTCATCATGTGGTTACTGGGAATTGAACTCAGGACCTCTGGAAGAGCAGCTAGTGCTCTTAACCGTTGAGCCATCTCTCTAGCCGCTCTTCTGCTTTCTTATTACATAGATTCCATTACCATTTCTATCTGCCTCCCTGAAGATCTTTCTTCTATCTCATGATTCTCTTTCTAGTTTTTTTCTTTTTTTTCCTCATTTTTTTATTAAAAATTTCCATCTCCTTCCCTCCTCCTTCCTCTTCCCTCCCCTCCCTTCCACCCATACCCCCATTACCACCCTCTCCAGGTCAAAGAGCCATCAAGGTTCCCTTCACTATGTTAAGTCCAAGGTCCTCCCAACTCCCCTTAAGTCCAGGAAGGTGAGCAACCCAAACTGACAAGGCTCACAGTGAGCCCATCCATGCTGTAGAGTCCAAGCCCATTGCCGTTGTCCTTGGTTTCTCAGTCCTCCTCCACCGTCAGCCACATTCAGAGAGTCCGGTTTGGTCCCCTGTTCCATCAGTCCCATTCCAATTGGACTTGGTGGTCTCCCGTTAGTTCTGTCCCACCGTCTCAATGGGTGAACACACCCCTCACGGTCCTGACTTCCTTGCTCATGATCTCCCTCCTTTTGCTCCTCATCAGGACCTTGGAGGCTCAGTCCGGTGCTCCAATGTGGGGCTCTGTCATTTTCTCCATCCATCGCCAGGTGAAGGTTCTTCTTATTTAGCTTCTCTAGGATCACGAATTATAGGCTCGATGTCCTTTATTTATGGCTAGAAACCAATTATGAGTGAGTACATCCCATGTTCATCTTTTTGGGCCTGGGTTACCTCACTCAGGATGGTGTTTTCTATATCCATCCATTTGCATGCAAAATTCAAGATGTCATTGTTTTTTACCGCTGAGTAGTACTCTAATATGTATATTTTCCACACTTTCTTCATCCATTCTTCCACTGAAGGGCATCTAGGTTGTTTCCAGGTTCTGGCTATTACAAATAATGCTGCTTTAAACATAGTTGAGCAAATGCTTTTGTAATATGATTGGGCATCTCTTGGGTAAATTCCCAAAAATGGGATTGCTGGGTCCTGGGGTAGGTTTGCATCCATAATTATACACACACACACACACACACACACACACACACACACACACACACAAAGTTTAAAGATTATTTATTTTATGTATAGGAATGCTTTATCTGCGTGTATGCCTGCATGACAGATCAGGATCCCATGTGATTGCTGGGAATTGAACTAAGGATGTCTGGAAGAGCAGCTCTTAACCATTGAGTCATCTCTCCAGCTCCCCCCTATTTTAAATCTAAAGTCCACATATGAGAGAAAGCCAAATGTGTTTTCCATCATAGATTTTTACTATAGTCTTTTAAAATTTAGATTTCAAAGTATTACTTCTTCTTAATAAACTTAGAAATTATCAAGAATAGGTAAAGAGCAGCTAGGAAAATGGTTCAGTGGATAAAGCCTTTGTCTTTTAAGTATGAGGATCTAAGTTCAAATCCCCAGAACACAAATCAAACCTACTGCAATAACTTTTTCTATAATTCCAGTGCTCCTATGTTGAGATCGGAGAGGGAGAGATGGTTTCTAGAAGCTGGTGAGCCAGCTAGCCTGGCATAGGCAGTTGCAAACAATAAGAACTAAGAGACTCTGTCTCAAACAAGTTAGAAAGGAAGTACCAACATTTAAGGCTGTCCTCTGACTTTTGTGATGCCATGGAATGTGTTCACCTGCACACACTCATACAAATGTAATGGTAAAGAATGGAAAACCACACCATATTTCAACCACCTGTTAAAAATATTGGCTTATGAATAGGTACCTAAAATTTCCTGGTACACATTGATATTCTGAGGTTTCAAAAACACTAGAAAGACATAGTTTTGGTTACTGTTTTGCTGCTGTGAAGAGACACTATGACCAAGGGAAGTTATAGAAAAAAGCATTTAATTGGAGGCTTGCTTACAGTTTTAGAGAGTTAGTCCATGATCATCATGGCAGGAAGCAGACAGATAATGGCACTGGAATAGCTGAGAGATTTACATCCTGATCTATAGGCAGAGAGAGAGAGAGAGGGAGAGAGAGAGAGAGAGGGAGAGAGAGAGAGAGAGAGAGAGAGACAGAGACAGAGACAGAGACAGAGACACAGAGACTGGGCCTGGTGTGAGTTTTTGAAATCTTAAGACCACCCCCAGTGATATACCTCCTCCAGCAAGTCCACACCTACTTCAACAAAACCACATCTTTTAATCTTTCCCACACAGTTCCACCCACTGAGACCAAGCATTCAAACATGAGCTTATGAGGGTCATTCCCATCCAAACCACCACAGACATTAGAGTCCCAGGAAAACAGAGAGCATGCATCACTGCACTCTGCCTCCCAGTTCTCAGCATTGTTTAGAAAGAGTTCAGCCTCCAATTTGTACATGAAGCTCCTGCAGGATAATTTGACTGCATGTTGTAGCAGCCCAGCAAACATTTCTTCAGCAGGTCTCTTAGCAGACAGGTCTCTTACCTTCTCTCTCTCTCTCTCTCTCTCTCTCTCTCTCTCTCTCTCTCTCTCTCTCTCTCTCTCTGTGTGTGTGTGTGTGTGTGTGTGTCTCTCTCTCTGTGTCTCTCTCTGTGTCTCTCTCTCTCTTTCTTTTTTGAAACAGGGCTTTTGTAGCTCTGGCTAGCCCATGACTCACTATGCCTCTCAAATGTTGGGATTAAAGGCATACTGATATGAGATTTCCCTCTGTATGCTGTGATTACCATTAGTGAATAAAGAAACTGCTTTGGGACTGTTGATAGGGCAGAACTTAGGTAGGTGGGGAAACTAAACAGAATGCTGAGATAAAGAAGGGCAGAGTCAGAGAGAAGTTGTGGAGCCGTCGGAGACAGATGCTGGGAACTTTACCTGGTAAGCGGCAGCCATGTGGTGACATACAGATTAATAGAAATGGATTAAATTAATATAAGAGTTAGTTAAAAAGAATTTAGAACTAACAGGCCAAGCAGTGCTTTAAATAATATAGTTTCTGTGTGTTTATTTTGGGGCTGAGTGGCCAGGAACCAACAGCAGTCTCCTTACTACAGCATACTCCACCAGGCCCAACCCAGTTGATTTTTGTGTTTTGAGAGAGGAATCTCTCTGATGACTGAGGTTGGCTTTGAGCCCACAATCCTCCTGCCTCAGCCTCACCCCTCCCAAGCTGAGGGTTTTGGCATTTGAGTGATGTGATATGAATATATAGCAGATCCTTTAGGAAGTAATTTTTACTTTAGTTATTTTACTTAATATCAAAGGAATATTTTATTCTTTAATGTTTTTGAAATACTCAATAACATTTTTATGAATAAATTAAAACCATATTTTAAACAGTACTTTAAAGAAGTAGGAACTTTTTATAACTAAAAAGAAATCCTGTGAAGAATAAACCTAGTTGAATCATTCTTTCTTCAAACATGTTTTGTATTTATTATGAAATTATAGATTTAAATGTTTGTATGTAGAACTTTTAGGGACAAGTGACATATGACTTGTTTTTAAGATTCAGAGAGCAAAGCTGAAATCATAATGGCCAATCCTGTGATCATTTTATTTGGGCCAATTAGATCCAGGCAAAGAAGAGTGGCCTTGGGCATGAAAGGGCGCTGCGAGGCCTGGACAAGGCCTGGATACCAGGGCTCTTGGGACTTTAAGCATAGCAGAGTTTCTTTTATGAGATAGTTTTTTCCCCTCTAGGCCTAATTTTAATAATCGTTATCTGTGCCTTAAATTAAAATAATCTGAACATAGACTTTTTCAAATTCTTTGGCTCAGCCATTGGACTTTTTATTCAGGAATAAGGACTCATACCAAATATCCAGTGAATTAGAAGGGAAATAGACTGTGTGTATCTTCCTTTTCCATGACCACATGCTACCATTCATACAATGGGTATGACAATTTTGGCTATTTGTCTTGGTGTTTGAGTAGACTTGCATCTACAGCAATTATAAAATTTTTCTCAATCCAAACATTGATGGGATCTAGGTTTAGCCAACCTAAGTCCTTCAGACTACTCACTGGCTAATTTGCTGTTGAATAAATAACAGGTTCAGAAGACTCCATGCCATGCACTTTAACTGGCTGTTAGTGAAAGCTCACTCCTGCCTGATTTCTTCTGTATGCTCATTATATGAGTGCATGCCTGTGTACACACGTGGAGGCCAGAGTATAATTCCAAATGCCAAGCATCTTCTCAGCTGCTTTCAAACTCACATTTTGAAGCAGGGTCTTTCACTGATTTGCCTAGACTGACTGGTCAGTGAGGCCTAGCACTCCTCCTTTCCCTGCATCCCAGTGCTAGTATTATTGGTATATTCATTGCTGCGTCTGGCTTTTTATATGAGTGCTGGGGATTTAAGCTCAGGCCTTCATGCTTGTGTAATACCAAAAGCATGACATTGTGACATCTCCCCAGGCTCTGATTTCTTTTCATTGTGAAAACTGAAACTAGAAGATGCTAATATGACACCTAAAAACATTAAAATAGGAAAAGAACTTGAGCACTGGGGTCTTTTATAAGCATAAAAGCTCCTACTGACTGCAGATTGTAATGGATACTTCAGTTGTCAATGAGGTCACACAGACGATGCTAAGTATTGAATGCGGAAAGGAAAATCTGAAGTTTATCTCATCTCTCCCAGTCAGCCAACCAGACAGCTAACCAGAAATTTAAAACAATAGTCATCTTTTAAATAATAATTTTTAATATCATCTTATGACAGTATTTAATATCAACCAAAATATGATAAGTTTTACTTTTATGTTATTTCTGTCACCAAAGAAGATTAATTAATCTTGACATTAACATGCTGGGCTTCTTCTTTTTAAAGCAACATTAAATAAGCTCATTTGTTTGAATTTTAGCTAAATTATAAGATTTACTACTAAATATTATACAGAAGGCACTTTGAGATTATTCTCTTTAAAAACTTTAAAGATGAAATATTTAACTTTTATTTTCTGAATTAGGTATGTAATTTCTAATTATTATAATTTATAATGGTTATGAATTTTGAGTACTCTTTTTTTTTCCTTTTTTGAGACAGGGTATCACTATGTAGTCCTGGCTAGCCTAGATCTAGTTATCTAGACCAGGTTGGCCTTGAACTCACAGATATCTGCCTGCCTCTGCCTCCTGAGTACTGGGATTAAAGGTGTGTATAACCACGACTGACCTAAGTACATTTTGTCTTTTAAAAAATGACAAAAATTTGCTGGACCGTAGTGGCGCGTGCCTTTAATCCCAGCAGTACTTGGGAGGCAGAAGCAGGTGGATCTCTGAGTTCGAGGCCAACCTGGTCTACAGAGCAAGTTCCAGGGCTACACAGAGAAATCCTATCTTGAAAGACAAAAAAAGCAAATAAATAAAATAAAAGGCCACCTGGCCATCAGATCAGTGGGTGCCATCAGAGAGGAGAGAGGCTTCCCCCAGTAGCTGATGGAAACAGATGCATAGACCCACAGAGAAATATTAGACTTGAGAGACAGCCTAAACTGGACACCTTCATCCTGTCTCTTCCCCTTGGAGCTTGGGGAACCTGGAGGAAGTGAGAGAGGAAGGATTGTAGGAGCCAGAGTGGCAAGGACACCAGGAGAATATGACCTACAGAATCAACTAAGCAAGGCTCATAGGGACTCACAGAGAATGTAACAATCCCAGAGTCTGTGCTAGGTCCTCAGCATATATATTATGATTGTTAGCTTGGTGTTTTTGTGGGACACCTAACAGTTGGGAGTGGGGGTGTCTCTGACACTTTTGCCTGTTCTTGGAACCCTTTTCCTTCTACTGGGTTGATTTGTTCAGCCTTGATAAGAGGGTGTGAGCCTAGTCTTAATGTAACTTGTAATGCTTTGTTCAATTGCTATCCCAGGGAGGCCTCACTTCCTGAAGAGAAATGGATCTAGAGAAGGGAGGTAGGGTGTGGGGTGGTGGAAAGAGTGGAAGAAGGGGAACTGAGGTCAAGATATATTGTATGAGAGAAGAATAAATTTTGAAAATGGGGAAAAAGATTCATTTGTTCTTCCCCAAATTCACTTTGTTTTTTTTTTTTTTTTATACTTTTTACTTAGCTGTAAGGAATTGATTTTGGAGACTCCCACCAGTTTACTTATATTTCTTATCTGGAATAAGAAAAAAAGAGAGAATATACACAGAAATTAAGGAAAATCAGTCACTAAAAACTAGATACAAGCCTACATAATCAAACCATAGACTCATTTGAAATGACTCTTTAAAAGATGATTATTAATTTTTCATTATTATGTTTTTATAATAACACTAATTTACCTTTAAAAGATAGTGACCACAATGATTGTTTGACAGCAACATTGAACTAAAAGTATTCATGAAGTTTCTTAATATAAATCTAAAACACAAACTTAATGACTAAGAATTATCTACCTTCAGAGGTGGCCATTTTTAACAGGTTGAGACTTACTCCTGTATAGGTTAGTTACTCTAAACATCCTCAATTAAATAACACACTTTCGTTGAAAGCTAACAAGAATATATTTTTTTCTTTCATGAATGAACTAGAGCTGGAGAACTCCCCCACCTCCTCCTTGGGGGAATAATTGTGCAACTAATATTCTAGTGACTAGAAGTTCAAATTCTTAATTGTGTGATTTGGGTAAGGTCATAGGCTCTTTTCTCGAAGTTCTAACAAATTAGCAGTGGTGGGTGCAAGAAACCATACGACACATTGAGCCTTTATGAATAAATTAATTGTGACAGAGTAGGGTTAATTAGGAGCAAACAGATTGGGGGAGAGATCACATCTTATTTCCCTACAAAAGTGACCTGCTAAATTTGAACTACATAGCTTCTGTGAAAATTGCAGTCATTAGCAAGTGATAAAATAACAAAATAACAAATAAAATAACAAAAATAAGACTTTAGATGATTAAAACGTGTACCTTAATTTTCTGGAGTTAATCTTTAATTCTTTAAAGCAGTTAAAACTAGAGAGCAGTCAAATAAAGAACCCAGAAATACTCACTCCAGGAATGCACCAAGTGTTACAAGTGAAATCTCAGGGTCCATAGGATGGTGCCATATTCAGACAGACACACAGACCACACACACACACATACACATATGGAGAGGCAGTGGTGGGAGACAGAGACACATAGAAACAGAGAGGGAGGGAGGGAAGGAAGGAAAGAGATGGGAAGAGAGGGCGTAAAATGAATTCCTTCACACTGCAAACATTTCTGCACTGCATCCTCAGTCACATCTGAGTCCCGAGAACCTTCACAGTCTTTGCTGGCATTCTTCTGCCTTGCAATCAGGAAAAGCACATCATTTTGTCAACAGGGCAATCTCATTCTCATTCTTTTCCGGCTTCCCACATGTGCTGATTAAACCAAATTCTGCGAATGCAGACGTCAACAGTTATCTTTTAACACTGTCAGCTTAACACCGTGACCAACTTCATAAGAACCTAGCAGCAATCAGGGCTCATTTCAGTGTTGAGAGATGTCTTTTGTGTTTGAGAAAGAGAAGGATAATCATTTAAAATTATATTAAGCAATTGAGGAGTCTTAACCACTGAGGTTTAACACTGCTAGGATTGCTGCTGTAATATTTTCAACTAGATCTGACACACAGTAGGGACCCGATTTTTAGATATATGTATGGCACACAGTAGGGACTCAGCACAGATTTCTGAAAGAACTGAAAAATTACACATGAGGGCCAAGCTAGGTAGTGATACAAACCTGATATGTCTAAATAAAAAATTTCAACACTTAGTATTGTAGGAATATTTTACAGCTTGGATTACCAGAATTTGGAGTAAGGATAAATGGACTAGAAAATAGAAAATAGAGTCTCTCTCTCTCTTTCTATGTATGTGTGTACGTATGTATGTATGTATCTGGTTGTGGTCTTACCCTGTATTCAAACTTGGCTTTCTATCGTTTTCTTGGTACAAAGATTTGTTTCCCATGCATTTTCCTTTTGCTTGGAAGTTGTCTTCTATTCCCTGAAAATTTCTTTTAAGCAATTGCTAATTTTTATTGCTAAGATTAAAACAACAACAACATGTACCAAATATTCAACCCTTAAAACCTTTTTATTTTTCACTAAAGGTTTTAAGCATATTGTTGAAAAAACAATATTTCATTGTGTTTTCAAAACCAAAGAATACACTGCGTATTGAAAGCCTAAAGGACCAGAGGTGTAGCCCAGCACTTGCTTAATTTCTGTGAGATTATTAGTTTGATCCCATCACCCTAAAAATATGAGACCTCAAAATCTTACAGAAAGTTAGGTAACGCTTATTTCTGGACAAAACCAGAAAAGTATATTAAATAATTTCAAATTATTTCAGATTCAGCAATAAGATATTTAATTTTTTTTAAAACATGTGGAGGAGCTGGAGAGATGTCTCAGTGTTTAAGAGCACTTGCTACTCTCCAGAGGACCCAAATTCAGTTCTCAGCACCTACATCAGGTAGCTCACAACTGCTGTAACTCCAATCCAGGGGATCTGGTACCTCTCTCTGGCCTCTGTAGGTCCGCACAGTCACACACCACCACCACCACCCCACCACCCCACCACCACCCCACCACCCCACTACCACCCCACCACCACCACCACCCACCACCACCTCAATTATATCAGGCTAACGAGCTAGCTCAGTCTACAAAGTATTTGCCACACAAACATGATGACCCAAGTTTTATTCCTAGAACCCAAGTAAAAAGTTGGGTGTGGTGGAATGCACTTATGGCCTTGATGCTGGGAAAGTGGAGACATCCTTGGGGCTTTCTGACTAGCTAGCTTATTTGGTGAGCTACAAGATTGACTTCTGGCCTCCGCACACACCCACATATATGTAATGCATGTACACACACACAAAGAAACAACATGTTATTACATCTATCATTGCAGAAAGAAGTACAAAACCTAAGAACACACTCCTCTGAAGTATTTTTACTGTTAAATTCTAACATTAATAGAGTCAAAATATGTCTTTGAATTCATAAAAATTGTTCTTTGCTTTGAGAGATCTGCATAAACTTCAAATTTTCAAAGCCATGTTTTGACATTTTTATGAAGTATGTGCTCTTACAAACAAAACATGTCTGCACAAGTCTGTGAGCCATGCCAATCCAAGTTCTGTTTTCTTTTCCATCAGAACCGTGTGCCTGTGCACCTGTCCTATATGCACATCTACTTTAAATTCCACATTGATTTTAATCTTGAGAATAGAATAGTTTTCAGTTGGCAGGACATATGATTTCTAGACTCTGTTCTCTTGTAATTTCCATTTAAATGGTGTTTTAACACAGCTCCTGGGACTGGAGGGATGTGTCAGTGGTTAAGGGCTCTGGCTGCTTTTGAAGGTGACCTGCTTTTTGTTGTTTTATTTTTTTATTTTTAAACAGAGGTTATGTTTCTAGCACCCACATTGCAGCTCTTAACCGTCTTGTTAGTGCAATACTAGGGGAAGTGACACTGTTTTCTGATGTCTGCAGGTATCATGTATGCATGTGGTACACATACATACACACAAGTGCAAGCAAACACTCATACACATAAAATAAAATAAAACATAAACGTTTTTTAGTAATTTTCTTCTTTACTGTTACGCCTTTGCATATCAAGCAAGACTAGGCAGTATTTAACTGATTCTACAACCCTTGGAACTGACTGTCCAAATTATGAATCATAGATTCTGGTTCCTGGCTTTTTGAATGACGTTCCTAAGAGAGTCAGAGCCCCTTGACAGCTGGGACCACCATACAGCCTGTTCACCTCAGGACTGGTGCAGAGAGCACCCTCACGTGGTAAGCAATTGCATGACAAGTTCCTTGGTTGCCTGCATACCTTGCAGAAATGATTCATATCAGTGTTCAACTTGCTGGCATGGTTCTATTCTAATGACATCCCAGCTCTCTACGTCTAGACATTACATTCCTGTGTAGATTTCTACAGTTGTTTCTGACATATTTTACACAGAGAGACCTACAAAATATCTCCTAGGTAACCAAATAAATATCTACGCTATCAGCACTGCATCAATCTGTCATTTTTATATTTGTATATTCTTTGAGAAAATAGTCAAATTTTAGGGTTTTCTTGTTAATTTAATTATTGTTCTTTTACTTATAGTGAGGCAAGAGGAGCTAATGTCCATTTTTGGGACATTTTGGAAACAGTAAATAATATAAAATAATAAGATCCAGCAACAATCTTTTATGAATCCTCAAATAAATAAAATGTAAATAAATGTATTATTTGCATATATATTATGAAACAGATGATATACTGGCTCTTTCCTATGAGCTTTATGTACATTTATGTCCTTATAAATATAAACTCAAAAAATAAGAATGACAGGGCCATACAAGTGAAAAGGTCTGCAAACTCAGCAAAGCCACAAACTTTTACTATAGCATTACAAATCTACCTTTTCAGTACTTGGATGTCTGGGATTTAAAATGCTTCAATTTTTCCCACACATTTTCTTTTGGGGTCAGTATCTATAAGATGTAAGATATGATCTAATCCTGGTGTTTTCAGAGTTATCTATGATGGAACCTGTCTCATTAGTCCACTTATCAGCTGTTCATATGCCGAAGTATTTCTTGATGTTTTCAGAGGCATCTACTGTTGACAGAGGTTTCTGTCCTGTCTGATCACATAGCCGTTGAGCCCCAAAGAAACACACAGAGGTCTACATTAATTATAAACTGGTTGGCCTAATAGCTCAGGCTTTCTTATTAACTAATTCTTATAGCTTAAATTAGCCTATAATTTTTGTCGGTGTTAGCCATGTGGCTTGGTACCTTTTCTCAGCGAGGCATTCTCATCTTGCTTCTTCTGTGTCTGAGTGACACCTGCAGACTGAGTCTTTCCTCTCCCCAGAATTCTACTGTTCTGGTTGCCCCGCCTATACTTCCTGACTGGCTACTGGCCAATCAGCATTTTATTAAACAAGTACAAGAGACAACTCTTTACAGGGTACGAGACCATTGTCCCCCAGCAATCTACATCAACACTAATGAGATAAGAGAAATTTTGTGATAAACAAATAAACACATCTGTTATAGGGATATCATTTCATAGAGTGGCTCTGGTCTTGGTCTTAATTTTTACTGAAACAAAAATTTCAGAACTACTTCTTTGAGTTTGTATCTGATGGGCCAGAATTAGAGGCAGTGTAATAGAAGGGGCATGATGGATTCAGGGAAACAGCATTCTAGTTCATAGAGTTGCCCTGAGTGTAGGCATATCCTCTAGGCAGAATATGTCTTTGTGCAGATCAGATAAGCCTTTGGATTTTGGTCTTTCAATCTATAAGTTGGTGGAAAATAGTTTGTGAGGACTGAGATAATATAAAATACCATACAAAAATGTGTCACAAATATAATGTACCAACTATAAATAATATATAAGCTTTAATGTGATAACCCAGTTAGTTTACTAAACTATATAGAACAGAAGTTAATAAATTATTTTGTAAAGGACAGAGAATTAATGTTTTAGGCTTTGCTAGGTAGAGCATTTCTGCAACAATCATTCAAATCTGTCATTCTAGAATGAAGGCATAAATAGGTAAGATTGTATTGGAATGACATTTTATTTGCAAACATAGTGTGTGAACAAGATTCGTCTTCATATTGCAGTCTGTAGAACCTTGATGTTGAAGATGATAACAGCATCTCAGGCCAGCAATGCTTCCTATACGCCTGTATTGTCAGCAGTGCTTCCTATACGCCTGTATTGTGAATCAATAGTCTTCCTTAGTTTTTATAAACACTGTGACATGCACATAGGCACAGCCACCCTCACTTCACAGATAAAGTTGTGGCTCTGGGGAGGTAATGTGGTCTTAATGATGGTAAGAGCTGAAGACAGAATTTGAACCTAGCAGTCTAACTCTAGATCCTGTGTTCTTTTCTTTTCTTTTTTTGTTTCCAGTTTATTTATTTTTTATTAAAAATTGCCATCTCCTCCCCTTCTCCTCCCCCTTCCCTCCCCTCCCCTCCCCTCCACCCATACCCCGACTCCCTCCCTCTCCAGGCCAAAGAGCCATCAGGGTTCTCTACACTATGTTGAGTCCAAGGTCCTCCCAACTCCCTCCAGGTCCAGGAAGGTGAGCAACCAAACTGACAAGGCTCTTATTCTTTAACTATTATTGGTAAATGGATAAATACAGCTTGAATAAAGAGTAAATGAGCGTGTGTGTGTGTGCGTGTGTGTGCATTTAGGGTTGACTGTTTGGGACTAGGTAACCTATTGGGTATAGCCTGTGTTATTAAGCACTTTTGTTTTCCACATCTAAAATAAAAACATATATTCGCTAGAATCTTTTAAACTGTAACTCCATAGTTTAGGAGCTAGAACCCTAGGGTCCTGAGTTTTATTCTTTGTGGAACCGTAATTCAAGGGGGAGGGCCCTATGTCTTATATGTAAGCCTTCTGGCTCTTACACTGTCATTTTTACAGTATATCATGTTTTTCATTAATCAGAAAAACAGATGAACAATATTCTATTGCTACCCCTTCCCTGCATCCTTTCCTAAAAGAACCTTATTCCTAACAGAATGCTTATCTTGTTCCTGTGCTTGCAAATTAGTAGTTAACACTGTGTGATGTTCCAACTCGACTCTCCAGCCAGTGTTAGGAAGTCACTGTACTCAGTTCCCAGTTCCTACTGCCAAGAGTTAGGCATCTTAGAAACCTTAGGAACTGCTGATGGACTCCAGACTGGAGAGGATTAGTGTGGGCCATAGGACCCAGCCATGACAAGCTCAATAGAGGCCCGAGTCTCAGTAGTTTACTGATGGGGGAAGCTTTGCTAACCAATCATCTTTAAGAAGTGGAACCTAGTTAAGGTGTGGCTACCTGGAGCTCAGGAAGAAAAACTGGGATGGACCAGGTGCTTGTTCTCTCTGGGTGATTCCCACGGGACACAGTGGAACTTGGACTTCCCATTCTTGTGGCGTGAGTTTCCCCTTATAATAAGTAAAAATATAATTGTTTATCTTTAAGTTGGCCTGGTTATTTCCTGAGTCAAGTTAACTTATACAGTTTACTCTAAGGCAATACCTCATTCCAAGAAAGACCACAAGCTGAGACCACCCAGACATCACCCAGGAGCAGACCATCCAAAGGAAATTCCTAATGTTCCAACCTTTGTAGACAGGATCACCTGCCTGAACACACCCATCACTTTTCACCAGGACACCCCTAGACAATGTCAGCCAATTAGGGGTCCTGAACCTTAGAAATCTCTCATCCCCACCTTTGCTACTATAAAAACCCAACTCTAACTGAGTTTGGGGATCTCTGATCACTCCAGTATGTTGGACACATGGAGAGTCTGAGTTTGCAAACTTGTGTAAGAATAAAGGCTCTCTGCTTTTACATACAGGATTTGGTCTCCTAGTTGGTTTTGGGGGGACTCCGTGATCTGGGCAGAACACGGCCAGTGTTACGTACTCTGTTTGGCTTACTTGACCTCAAATAGATCTTGAGTTCTTTCAATTGATGTTGTATTTTATATCAGGAATCAGTAAATGCCTTGCTGTGTTTGTTATTTACTGATCATAGTTAGTAGGTTTTGAAAGAGTTTATTTTACTTAGTTTAGGTATTCCTGTAACGGATTAGGTAAAAATGCTGTGGATTTCCAAGTGGCTTCAGTGGCAGAAAAGCTGCAGGCCCCCAGGTGGTGGCAGTGGGCCATGAGGGGCAGTGAGTCCCATGAGGAGAGATAGGCAGATGGGCATGCCATGAGACCATGCCACAGGTGGCTGGTCCCAGGCAGGGAGCCATGCAGCAGGTGAGAAACAGAAGGATAGGCATGTCATGCTGAGTGAGGTTGGATATTTATTTAGTGGATTATGGAAGGAGAGGGAAAAGGGTAAGGGGAGATGGGGAGAGCAGAAAGAAACACAGAGAGAGACAGGGAGGGGAGAAGTGCGGAGAATAAAGCAAGGCAGAAGCTACCTCTTCAGGGGGAGAGATTAAAAAGAAAAGGACTCAGGCTAGAAGCTGAAGATCAGCTTGCCTTGGCAGACAGGGGAGGGAGTGGGCATGGCTTATCTCTTAAAGGGACAGGACAAATCATTACAGGCACCCTATAGGATATAAGTATAGAAAAGTACCTTAAAAATAGGACTCCATGGGCTGAAGAGATGCCCCAGAAGTTGAGAGCACTGGCTGCTCTTCCAGAGGTCCTGAGTTCAATTCCCAGCATCCACATGATGGCTCACAACCATCTGTAATGAGATCTGGTGCTCTCTTCTGGCATGCAGGCAAACATGCAGACAGAACACTGTATACATACACATATAAATAAATAAATAAATAAATAGGACTCCATTGAAGAATTAAATTCAACAATTGGCAACTAGGACTTCATTAAACTAAAAAGCTTTTGTACAGCTAAAGAAACAAGCGAAGAGAAAGCCCCCAGAATGTGAATCTGTCAGCTATATAACTAACAGAAAATTAATATCCAGGATATATGAAGAACTCAAAAAACAGTCAAAAACACAAATGACCCATTCAAAAACAAAATGGGGCTGGGACCTAAACAGAGAGTTCTCAAAAGAAGAAAAAAAAATCTAAGAAATATCTCAAACAATTTTCATTGTCTCTAGTAATTAGGGAAATGAAAATCAAAATAACTTTAAGATTTTTTTTCCCAGTCAGAATGGCAAAGATCAGCAAAACAAACAAATCAAATGCTGGAGGGAAGTCTCATCCACTGTTGGTGGGATTGTAAACCAGTCCATCCTTTCTGAAAATCAGAGTGGAGAATCCTCAAACGTCTAAAAATAAATCTCCCATATGAGCCAGCTATATCATTTCTTGGCATCTGGGCAAAGGAATAAACCTTCTATTCCACAGGTTCTTGTTCAGCCATGTTTATTGCTGCTCTATTCATGATAATTTAGGAAATGGAAACAAGTTAATTGTCCTTCATGAATGGACAATGAAAATGTAGTACATATACACTGTGGAATACTAGTCAGTTGTAAAGAAAAATGCAATCATGACCTATGCAAGTGTGCGGATGGAACTAGAAAAGATCATACTGAGTGAGGTAACTCAGATCCAGAGAGACAAATGTCGTGTGTTCTCTCTCATCTAAGGCTTTTAGCTCCAATTCTTCAGTTATAAGTGCAGTCCTCATCCCTCATCAAGAAAACTTTTCTTCGCAATAGATGGAGATCATTGCAGAAAACCACAACAAATCAAATTACAGAATTGTGATGCTATTCCTAACTGATAAACTAAACAAAACTCCTGTACCTAAGACTCAGGGATCATTATGGAACAAGGGACAGAATGTTTGTAAGATCCAGAGGAACAGGGAGTTTACTGTAAGATATTTTTTCTTAGTAATGCCAGAATCTGTACCCATTGAGTCTTACTAACATGAGGTGAACAGGGATAACATCAGTAGTCTAGTAAAAAGTAATAGTGTGTTTTTGCTCTTACCCATGATGCTTGCATTAAGGATGCTGAATTACACATCAATTTCCTCCTGAAGATTATTAAGCAAGAAGTTCATTTCATTCTTCATTCTTGCTATTGTTTCTTTCAGATCTTGCAATTCATACACAGTTTACAGTCGTTCACTTAGCAGCATGATTTGTTTTCTAATAGAGAAAATAAGGGTAAATGTAATTCAGTTTGATGTATCAATGAAAACAAATGCCACAAAATGATCCTCTTTTTTTTAGGCATCCTCAATTAGAAGGGGTCCTCTCTACAAAATTTTTGTGTTTATGATTCTGTTAAAGCTCATATCTTTTATTTTGGCTGCCTGTAGTATTTCAGCACACATTTAAGCTATGACCAGAATATCCATCTGTGGTAGTTTGAAAGAAAATGGACTCCAAAGGGAGTGGCACTATTGGAGGTGTGACCTTGTTGGTGGAAGTGTGCCACTGTGGAAGCAGGTTTTGAGGTCTCATATACGCTCAAACCACACCCAGAGTCTCAGTGTACTTTCTGTTGCCTTAGGATCAAGATACAGAATTCTCCAGCACCATGTTTGCCTGCACATTGCCATACTCCCAGCCCCCATGCTCCCTGATCATAATGATAATAGACTAAACCTTTGAACTGTAAGGAAGCCATCACTTCATTTAAATGTTTTCTTTTAGAAGAGTTACTGTGGTCATGGTGTTCTTCACATCAATAGAAATCCTAATTAAGACAACATCTTAGCAGAATAAACACACGCATGTTAAAGCATGTATACGGACATGGTTCATTTAAATCAATCTACAAGATATTTCTATTTGACTTTCAATGTTTGTTAAGAAAGAATACTAGTCTCAGAAGACTTCTGATATAGGAGAAAATGTAGGCATGACCTGGTAGCCAGCCTATTTGCCAAACTGTGCTTCTAAATGAGAAGCTTGGCACACCATACTCCTGAATATTCCCAGAAGTCAGAACATTGATTTCTGAAGTAGTGTGAGTAGCTGGTAGCTGGCCATGAGTCACACTCTCCATGTCTCCCTTTATATGTTCCTTATATATGCAGAGAGATCCTTGTGCTATGAGCACTCACTGGCCAATCCAAGGAAATGTGCTAACCTATAACAGTTGATAGACTTTTACTATGTTAAGTGCTTACTCATGTGCAGTAAAGCAGATGCTGTTCCCCGAGAAAAGGGGCTCCAGAGTGGTTTATCTCCTCACCATTTGCTCACCCACAGGCATTGCTCTATTGTTGGGGATGCCACAGAAATAGCTGTTATCTTCCTTCACAAGTCCTTAATGCTACTGCCACCCAGTCTTTTGATTTCCATGTGTGAAAAAGAAGTCTCCTAACTGGTGAACAGACACTAATCTCCCCCCACATCTGTTGGCTGGGTTCAGCATGTATCTTTGGGTTCAGGTAGAGAATGAATACTTCCTTCCTGATGAGAACTGCATGAAAACCTTAGAAGTTGCAGTTGGGGCCCTCTGAACCTTGAACAATGCATCCTGAATTTTTCTTCTTTCTTTTCTACAGATTTTTCCTTCATTCTCAAACTTTCAAGAGTGTACTTCTTCAGGCTAACAACAATAATAGAAGCAATAAAAGCTATTGTTGTGATCACTTATATTCCCTAAACACTTATTGTGTGCCAGGTACCATGCTTATTCTTGAGCAAAAATCCTGTAAAACAGAATTTCTTCTTTCTGATGATGAAACTGAAGCTAGAGATGTGATTTGTTTGAAGCTACGCAGGTAGTGAGTGGTTTTGAATCATGGTACCTTGACCTCTACATTTAAGCTCAGGGTGCCCTCACTTACCTGTCCTTCTGATCTCCCTTGTCAGTTCATCTAGAAAATAGTTCATAACTACATTTTGCCTGGGAAATAAACATATGTGAGTGTCCCACTGAGGCCATGATGAGGAGCACAATGAGGTGAGAGGGTGGAGAAGATAGAAATCTGTTCTCTGGGGAGATATGAGAAGGCTGCAAATGGAAGATGGTATTTGGGTGGCCACCAAACAACATCAAGACTTCTGCATGCTATCTGTCCCAGGGGACAGGCATGTCATTGGAAGGACTCAGCAGCTCTTATTTTCTTATCACTTCTGTATGACTCAGAGCTCCTTTCCTCTTGTTGTCCTCTCAGGCTTGTTCACGTGTTCTTGTAGCTCAGTCAGTTTGCTTGGTGTTACTTTAACATTTTCCTAATAGCTATAACTACAGAGCAATGCTCTACAGACTAAAGTTCATCCTCAGATGAACTTTGGGCCATACTGTGTGGTTTTTAAGTGATATTGAGTAGTTCCTATACTTTTCAGTGAGGGTTATTTTCATGAAAATGTAGCTGTCTGATATCTCTTGAGAAGTAGGGAGATCTGGTTATATAGGCCTCCACATGCTCAAAATAACAGAGGGGTAGAGATATGCCTCTTCTCTTTAGATAGCCATGTAGTCTATCTAAATCTTCACCTGTTGCTGGATTTAGCATGAGGTATACCAGAATTATACAGATAGGCTGTTTCTTTTTCCTTGTGTAACTTTTAAGTAAGTGCTATTTACTGTGAGTCTATTTTCCTGTTGATAATGTCTGGCTTATGTTTATGACTGTGTTAAGTTCCTTAATTCAGGAACTTTTTTGGAAAAGGAGAGATATTTGGGGGGCATTCTTGGTAAACTCTGCTTCTTTGGAGGAGAAAATACACACTAGTTTTTGCTTGGAGTAGGTTAGTAAAGGCAAATTCCTGGTGTCTGTCACCACTTAGTACCTCTGTTGCTACAGAGGGAGAACACCCAAAGGGGGTTGTCACTACAGCATGGTTGTGATTCACCAGAACTTCATCTACAAGAACATGTGCTGTGCTAGATTTGACCTGTGGGCTGACCTGTTTACTGATCCCCTGGTTCAGAGCAATCAATGCAATCTTGAAAGATGACTGATGAATGAAAAATTAATTCAGTACTAGATGATAAAAATGATATTGTATTATGAAGGAATGGCTATCCTTGGTATAATACAACAAGTAATGAATAGCTTCTAATTAAATGAAGAATCTTGGAAGATTTGGCAAAGTTTCCTTGTGTGTACCATTGAAAACATGCTATTTGTATTGGAAAGTACTGTACTTCCAGTTTCCTGTGTCATAGGTGAAGTAGTGTGTATTCAGAGTATAATGTCAAATTTCTTTATATATTTTGAGTTCTTTATATATTTTGGAGATCAGTCCTTTGTCTGATGTGGGGTTGGTGAAGATTTTTTCCCATTCAGTAGGCTGCCTTTTTGTCTTAGTGAGTGTGTCCTTTGCTCTACAGAAGTTTCTCAGTTTCAGGAGGTCCCATTTATTTATCGTTGCTCTTATTGTCAGTGCTACTGGGTTATATTTAGGAAAGTGGTCTCCTGTGCCCATGCATTGAAGGTTACTTCCTCCTTTCTCCTCTATCAGGTTCACTGTGGCTGGAGTTATATTGAGGTCTTTAATCTGTTTGGACATTGAGTTTTATGGATGGGGATAGATATGGATCTATTTTCATTCTTCTACAGGTTGACATCCAGTTATGCCAGCACCATTTGTTAAAGATGCTTTCTTTTTTCCATTGTATAATTTTTGCTTCTTTGTCAAAAATCAGGTGTTTGTAGGTATGTGGATTAAATTCTGGGTCTTCAATTCAATTCCATTGGTCAACGTCTCTGTTTTTATGCCAATACCAAGCTGTTTTCATTACTGTAGCTCTATAATAGAGTTTAAAGTCAGGGATGGTAATTCCTCCGGCAGTTCCTTTATTGTACAGGATTGTTGTGGCTATCCTGGGTTTTTTGTTTTTCCATATGAAGTTGATTATTGTTTTTTCAAGGTCTGTGAAGAATTGTGTTGGGATTTTGATGGGGATTGCATTGAATATATAGATTGCTTTTGGTAAGATTGCCATTTTTACTATGCTGATCCTTCCTATCCAAGAGCATGGGAGATCTTTCTATTTTCTGGTATCTTTCTCAATTTCGTTCTTCAAAGATATAAAGTTCTTATCAAATAGGTCTTTCACATCTTTTGTTAGTGTTACCCCAAGATATTTTATGTGATTTGTGGCTATCGTGAAAGGTGATGTTTCCCTCACTTCCCTCTCTCCTTCTTTATTATTTGTGTTGAAGAGATATGGAGAGAGCAGACAGCCCAGATCTAATTATCACACAGAAATTATATTAATTACAACACTGTTTTGTCTATAGTTCAGGAATTTTTATAGCTACCTCTTATATCTTAAATTAACACATTTCTATTAATCTATGTATCTCCATGACGTTGTGACCTACTGGTAAGGCTTTCTGGTGTCTTTCTCCTTTGGCAGCTACATGGTGTCTCTCTGACTCCACCTACTCTTTGTAAATATCTCTGTTTGGATTTCCCACGTGGCTTTACTCTGCTAAGCCATTGTGCCTAAACAGCTTCTTTATTAACCAGTTGTAATAAAACATAGCATACAGAAGAGAATCCCACATTACAACATTCCTTCTTTTAAAAATGTTTCAAAACATTTTTTTGCCATGGAAAGATGGCTCAGCAGTTAAGAGCACTGGCTATTCTTCCAGAGGTCCTGAGTTCAATTCCCACATGGTGGCTTATAACCATCAGTAGTAATATCTGGTACCCTCTTCTGGAGTACAGGCATATATGAAGGCAGACCACCATATACATAATAAATAAAATAAAAAATGTTTCAAAATTGATTTTTTTCCTGCATTCTAAATAAGCATTATATCAACCCAAGTCCTCTTCCCTGATTGTTCCTGTGGAGGTCAGAGGACAACTTGTAGGAATCAGCTCTTTCTTCCATATTGTCAAGGTCGGCAACAAGCACCTATACTCACTGAGCTATCTTGCTTTCCCTTTATTTCTAGTTTTAAAATAGCCAATTATATATAGAAAACTGAGATAAGTGTTGTCTGAAGAAAATAATTAAGGATATATAGTGAAGCAGGGCAAGGACATAGTGACAAATTTTTTCGCCAAAAGTACACATTTATACAGGAGATAATGTAGGGGTCACCATGACTTATGGTCACATCATATTTATCATTTTTTACATTGACTTTCTTTAGAAGCATATTTTAAACTGAGATGTAAAAATTCTGTTACATCAATGCAAACATCAATGCAAAAACCAAATTTATGTTGTTTAATATGTGCCCACTAATCACATGCAATATTTTATATTATTTTTGTATATATACATGTGCTATGGTACATGTGTGGAGGTCATAAAACAACTGATAGGAGTCCCTTCTGTCCTACTATGTGGGCTCTAGTCATCAAATTCAGGCCATCAGGTTTAGTGACAGGTACCTTTATCTACTGAGCAAACTCACTGGCTCTGATGTGTGATTTCCCTGTGTATGCTGTTATTACCATTAAAAAATAAAGAAACTGCTTTGGACCTATAGCAGGGAAGAACTTAGGTAGATGGGGAAAACTAAACTGAATGCTGGGAGGAAGGAGGCAAAATCAGACAGACGCTATGGAGTTGCCACCAGTGTCAGACATGCCAAAACTTCACCAGTAAGCCACTGTCATGTGGCGATACACAGATTAATAGAAATGGATTAAATTACTAGGAGTTAGCCAATAAGAAGCTAGAGCTAATGGGCCAAGTACTGATTTAATTAATACAGTTTCTGTGTGATTATTTTGGGTCTAAGCTAGCTGGGCGACTGGGAATCAACAAATGGCTCTCCTTCAACATGGTTCCACATGTTAAATGAGTAAAATTCAGAAATGCACAATTACATCCCTCACTTGCAATACGTATACTCGAAGTTCTTGATAGTTACATATGACTAGTAGCTTCTCCATTGGGCAGCATGAATGTTGAATGCCTCCTTCATTGCAGAATGATGGAGTGGGCAGGACTGTTCTGAATCCTATAGATAGAACTCACACATGAACTGAAAGGCATGGACTTCAAATCCAAAAAGACAGAGGATCACCCTGTAGCATCTGCAGTACCCATCAGGCATTCTGTGAATGTTCAATAAATAGTAACTATGTGATAGACCCAAAGTCCTGAGAATCATACATGACACATCTCTGACTTCCTGTGACCTACGTAGCTATCAGATTCTACTTCTGTTCAGAGGAATCGATTTCCCTCCACAGCCTTCCAAATAGCAGAAGTTTGACTAAAGTCAACTATGGCCTTAGGTGTTTGTTCCATTGTAATAACTCAGAGAAATTTTAATAAAGGCTAATATTTAACGTAGGTTAATAATGCTAAAAAGAAAAAAGTCTTTTATATGATTATAAAAATACTGTTTTCAAAGCTAGAATTAAGCTGTATTCATTTTCTAAGTTCAAATTCCTTAGAAAAAATAATAGGTTATGAAACTTGCTGGGCAATGGTGGCACATGCCTCAAATACAAGCACTTGGTAGGCAGAGGCAGGTAGTGAGTTTGAGTTCAGTCTGGTCTACAGAGTGGCTGCCAGGACATCCAGGGATACATAAAAAATCCTGTCTTAAAAAAATCAACACACACAAAAATATATAATATGAAACTCCATTGGTTTTTTTGTGGCATGTCCATAGTAAATCCAACTGACTGCACTTGTGTTTTTAACATTCACTTACAAATGCATCTTCCAGATGGATTGCTGTACGAGTTTTCCTCACACTCCTTGCAGTGTGTCCCACCGTGACCTGGCCTGCATGGACATTAGCCTGTAAGCTGTAAGAGCAGTGTGGGTGCTGAGCTGACAAACTTTATGGTCTAAAAACAATGAATTTCTGAGGAAACAGTTTTCCTCCAGTGAGTTAGAACATACAGCTGTGTAAAAGTTCAAGATGGGTAATTCCCACGGTCGGCAGTCACCCCAGCCAGTACCAAGCATCACTAGTTAATGTGTTTTGGCTTAGAATTCTTGACCATACTGCCTGCTTCCAGCTGTTGAGGGACAGGTGGCCCCAGACTAGAAAACATACACAGATGTAAGGGAAAACAAAACACATATTGGGAAACATTCCACATTCTCTAACTCCACAGCGATGGGAGTTCCCCAAATTGACGGGGGCACAGGCCAAAGATGTGGGCTAACATTCATCAATCACTCTGGCAAGTAATATTTCTTTTGTGGAAATACATGATGTAACTTTACCAAGTGGGCTAATGTTTTGTTCTATAAAATGGCAGTTTTTTACTTTATAATCAGTCATGTTGTGGTATTTGTGCTTTTGTCAGAAGATTGAATGTTCCTGTACCTTCCCATTTGTGTTCTTGTTCCACTTTTCTGGAAACTGAAAAGGTTGAAATAATGAGAGAAAAGAAAAAAACAAGTCACTATTACAGGAATCTTAAATTGTATTGACTAAATATGCTTAAACATAACTCTGTAAGTATACTTGCAGTGAATAAGTAGCCAGATTTTTTTTTTTTTTTTTTTTTTTTTTTGGTTTTTCGAGACAGGGTTTCCCTGTAGTTTTTAGAGCCTGTCCTGGAATTAGCTCTTGTAGACCAGTGTATAAGTTAAGTGTTCATCTTAGAAAACTACAGAGTAGGGGCTGGAGAGATGGCTCAGAGGTTAAGAGCATTGCCTGTTCTTCCAAAGGTCCTGAGTTCAATTCCCAGCAACCACATGGTGGCTCACAACCATCTGTAATGGGTCTGGTGCCCTCTTCTGGCCTGTAGGCATATACACAGACAGAATAATGTATACATAATAAATAAATAAATATTAAAAAAAAAGAAAACTACAGAGTAGAGTAGTGGCTGCCAGTGAAGGTGGAGGAAAGGATAGAATACCAAAATACAGCCAGACAGGAGGAAAACATGCATAGTATATGCTATAACACAGTAGGATGACCACAGCTAAAGATAATCTATTAGTTTGAAGTATAGATATGCTAATTACACTGATTCCAATCATTAAATATGCACCAAAATATCACTATATACCCCATAACTATGTGGATGAAAGTCTAATCAAAGCTGCTGGTGGTGGTACACACCTTTAATTCCAGCATTTGAGAGGCAGAGACAGGCAGATCTCTGTGAGTTTGTCTACAGGGCTAATTCCAGGATAGCTAGGGCTACACAAAGAAACCCTGTCTTGAAAAACAAAGCAAAACAAAACATCAAAAAAACCAAAAAATCAACCAACCAACAAAAAATTAACCAAAACAAAAATAAAAGCTTATCCAAAATTTAAAAACATTATAAAAATGTTATCTTGTTATGAAGTGATAATAATGATCCTGGAGTTATGTGCTTAGGAAAGCCAGTTTTGGGTGGTAACTGCACTGAACTGAGCACAGCATGCCTCTACTCCAAGCCGAGCAGGCATCACTTCTCTGGCAGCTCTGGACGTTGTTGGCTCACTTGTAGTTTCACACAGTAAAAATCCTTAGCTATTTTTCACATGAGTTGGTGCCAAGTAATTACTTCCACCCGTATGCAAGTAATTTTAAATAACTAGTTACACAACTTTATTTTTTACCCTGTTAAAATTTCTTGTTGTTTCTGCATGAAAGTCTATCAGGCTGTCTAGTCTTGTGTTCCACTTTTAACATATTAGCTTACAGTTTTGTAGCATCTGATAATTTGAGAAACTTGTTTCTCCAACTCCATCTAAAGTTGACCAAAATATTGGACAGCCCAGTTGGATCTCTCTGTGGGGATGCACTAGAGACAACTTCCTGGCTGACACAGAGATTTATCTGAAGTTATTTAAACAGCTGGGAATCTAATTAGCCATATGTCTTCTCTGTACTCAAATGAAAGTGTTTCCTGATTGTAGAATGCAACCTTTCTCAAGGGATTGCCCCATGGACCAAACAATTTAAAGCAGCCTTGCGATGAGGGGATTTTAGTTAAATTAATGCTATCTGATCTTTAAGGTCAAAAATTGCTCTTGGCTCCATGGTTAAACTATACATTGCATGCTACTACAAACATGCTTCCCCAGAAGGCCAAAAAAGTGTTCCAGAGAGTGATATCTTGAATGTTAGACGTTCTACATGACTTAAGCCACACATTCGTGGGGAGGCTGGTCTGGTGACGGCAGGTATAGAGAGTACAAGGGAATATGCCAGATGGGTGTAATTACCTAGTACTCATATCTTGGTTTTTAACACTACTGTCTAATAAAGGAACTAACACGCTTTAGAGCTGTGCCTGATCCTAAAAGTGGGGCAGGGAATGTATAAGATGAATTCAGAATATTTTGCTCTAACTATAAACTGAGGTACCTTGAAGAATTCTAAAATATTTGAGTATGAAAGAAGTATAAAATGATTGATTATGAAAGAGGCATACATTCTAACTAAAAGAACTTCTTATGAGTGAAGCCTGAATCATTTCAGCAATAAAATAGTGTTGGACCATTATGAGTAGTATAATACAAATACCAAGGAATCCATAGTGATATATATGACTGAATAAAAGGGGGACAACAGACATATTTCCAGGACAGATGAATCCCAGTGATTCCTGGAGATGTGATGCCTTCAAGAGACTGATAGAACTCATTACTCTGTAAGTTTGGTCTGTTTATGCTGACTTTCCTATCCAAAAGTGCAGTGTAGGAGGAAGAGGTACGTGTACAGCATAAAAACCTGGCAAACACTACTATAAGGTGACCATGATGCACAACCAGGGATTAGTCATCTTAGTCTTATGTGCTGAAGTGGGTCCTGGTTGTCTTCTTACATTCTAGAACCCCAGGCTAATAAGAAAAGTATTGTTTGAGAGGAAGGGCATTCTACAGATAATCTGAAAAAAAAACATATGATTATTTCATTAGATGCTGAAAAAGCATTTGACAAAATTCAACACCCTTTTATGATAAAGGTCTTGGAGAGGTTAGGGATACAAGGTTCATACCTAAATATAATAAATGCTATTTACAGCAAGCCGACAGCTAACACCAAATTAAATGGAGAGAAATTCAAAGCCATTCCACTAAAATCAGGAACGCGACAAGGCTGTCCACTCTCTCCATATCTCTTCAATATAGTGCTTGAAGTTCTTGCAATAGCAATAAGACAACACAAGGGGATCAAGGGGATTCGAATTGGAAAGGAAGAAGTTAAACTTTCGTTATTTGCAGGCGATATGATAGTGTACATAAGCAACCCGAAAAACTCTACCAAAGAACTCCTACAGCTGATAAATGCCTTTAGTAATGTGGCAGGATACAAGATCAACTCCAAAAAAATCAGTTGCCCTCCTATACACAAAGGATAAAGAAGCAGAGAGGGAAATCAGAGAAGCATCACCTTTCATGATAGCCACAAATAGCATAAATTATCTTGGGATAACTCTAACCAAGGAAGTGAAAGATCTATTTGACAAGAACTTTAAGTCTTTGAAGAAAGAAATTGAAGAGGACACCAGAAAATGGAAGGATCTCCCTTGCTCTTGGATTGGGGGGATCAACATAGTAAAAATGGCAATTCTACCAAAAGCAATCTATAGATTTAATGCAATCCCCATTAAAATCCCATCAAAATTCTTCACAGATCTTGAGAGAACAATAATCAACTTTATATGGAATAACAAAAAACCCAGGATAGCCAAAACAATCTTATACAATAAAGGAACTTCTGGGAGGCATTACCATCCCTGACTTCAAACTCTATTATAGAGCTACAGTATTGAAAACAGCTTGGTATTGGCATAAAAACAGAGAAGTCGACCAATGGAATCGAATAGAAGACCTGGATCTTAACCCACAAACCTATGAACACCTGATTTTCGACAAAGGAGCTAAAAATATACAATGGAAGAAAGAAAGCAACAAATGGTGCTGGCATAACTGAATGTCAACCTGTAGAAGAATGAAAATAGATCCATATCAATCCCCATGCATAAAACTCAAGTCCAAATGGATTAAATATCTCAATATCAATCTGAACACACTGAAATTTATAGAAGAGAAAGTGGGAAGTACTCTACAACACATGGGCACAGGAGACCACTTCCTATGTACAACCCCAGCAGTACAGGCATTAAGGGCAACATTGAAAAAATGGGACCTTCTGAAACTGAGAAGCCTCTGTAAAGCAAAGAACACTGTCATTAAGACAGAAGGGCTAACTACTGACTGGGAGAAGATCTTCACCAACCCCGCAACAGACAAAGGTCTGATCTCCAAAATATATAAAGAACTCAAGAAACTAGACTTTAAAATGCTAATTAACCCAATTAAAAAATGGGGCACTGAACTGAAAAGAGAATTCTCAACAGAAGAAGGTCAAATGGCCAAAAGACACTTAAGATCATGCTCAGCCTCCTTAGCGATCAGGGAAATGCAAGTCAAAACAACTTTGAGATACCATCTTACACCTGTCAGAATGGCTAAAATAAAAAACACTAATGATAGCCTTTGCTGGAGAGGTTGTGGAGTAAGGGGTACCCTCATCCATTGCTGGTGGGAATGCACACTTGTGCAACCGCTTTGGAAAGCAGTGTGGCGGTTTCTCAGAAAATTCAGAATCAACCTACCCCAGGATCCAGCAATACCACTCTTGGGAATATACCCAAGAGATGCCCTATCATACTATAAAAGCATTTGTTCAACTATGTTCATAGCAGCATTATTTGTAATAGCCAGAACCTGGAAACAACCTAGATGCCCTTCAATGGAAGAATGGATAAATAAAGTGTGGAATATATACACATTAGAGTACTACTCAGCGGTAAAAAACAATGACATATTGAACTTTGCATGTAAATGGATGGAAATAGAAAACACTATTCTGAGTGAGGTAACCCAGACCCAAAAAGATGAATTTGGTATGTACTCCCTCATCAGTGGATTCTAGACATAAATAAAGGTCAGTGAGCCTATAATTCCTGATCATAGAGAAGCTAAATAAGAAGGTGAACCCAAAGGAAAACATATAGTTATCCTCCTGGATATTGGAAGTAGACTAGTTTGCCAGGCAAAAATTGGGATCTTGGGGGTGGGGGTGGGGTGGCGGTTAGGGGTGATGGGGAGATGTGGAGAGAAAAGTGAGGAGGAGAGGATGGGGAGACCCTGGGGGAATGGGATGGTTGGGATGGAGGAAGGGTAGATAGGGGTGCAGGGAAGAAGATATCTTAATTAAGGGAGCCATTTTAGGGTTAGCAAGAGACTTCACTCTAGAGGGCTCCCAGGTATCCATGGTGATGTCCTCATCTAGTTTCTTGGGCAGCTGAGGAGAGGGAGCCTGAAATGGCCCTATCCTATAGCCATACTGATGAGTATCTTGCATATCACCATAGAATATCTTTCATATCATCCATCTGGCGATGGATGGAGATAGAGACAGAGATCCACATTGGAGTGCAGGACTGAGCTCCCAAGGCCCAAATGAGGAGCTGAAGGAGGGAGAACATGAGCAAGGAAGTCAGGACCGCGAGGAGTGCGCCAACCCACTTAGACTGTGGGGCTGGTCTAATGGGAGCTCACCAAGGCCAGCTCGACTGGGACTGAAAAAGCATGGGATCAAACCAGATTATCTGAACGTGGCAGACAATGAGGGCTGACTGAGAAGCCAAGAACAATGGCACTGGGTTTTGATCCTACCGCATGTATTGGCTTTGGGGGAGCCTAGTCTGTTTAGATGCGCACCTTCCTGGACCTGGATGGAGTGGGTTAGACATTGGACTTCCTGCAGGGCAGGGAAGCCTGACTGCTCCTTGGACTGAAAAGGGAGGAGGAGGAGAGTTAAGGGAGGGGGAGGGAAATGGGAGGTGGGGAGGAGGCGGAAATTTTTAATAATAATAATAATAATAATTAATAATAATAATAATAAAATTCCAAACTTATGATCTATTTACAAAAATCTTTTAATCTAGTTTTAAGCTGCTTTGAGGTGAAAGTGAGCTGAATGTGTGCAGTTAGTCTACATAAAAGAACAAGGCAGGTTTTAAACTGTCTATAGTCCTCATGGAACAAATAGATCTACTTATGAAGCATATACTAATATATATTCTATATAACAAAATTATATAGCTAAATGCAAAGTCATCTTCCTGACCACCCACAGATATATGTGCCCATAAGCTTGAGATGTAATCAAGAGATTACATATACACATCACATGAGATTACATACTACAATGCAGGTATGGGGGAAACACCAAGCTGTTTTAGTAAAAGTGAGCAATTAGTGGATGGTCCTTCAGGCCTTGCCAGGACAGAGTTAATCTTTCTTGACCATCCCTCCACAATCTCATGGTTGGGTAAGGCTATCTAGACACTAGGTTTACAGTCTAGGACCTAAACTTGGCATGCATGACCATTTGCTTGGTGTTTCCATTTTCCCTGGAACTCTTTCCCATTTGCTCTTGTGGTAGTTTGAAGAAAAATTGCCCTGAAAGGGAGTGGGGAGTAACACTTTTGGGAAGTGTGGCCTTATCAAAGTAGGTGTGGTTTTATTGGAGGAAGTGTGTCACTGTGAAGGTGGGCTTTGAAGTTTTATATATGCTCAAGTCATGCCCAGTGAGACAGACCACTTCCTGTTGCCTGTGAGTCAAGATGTAAGAACTCTCAACTCCTTCTCTATTACTATGTCTACCTGCATGCTGACTTGCTTCCTGCTGTGAAGATAATGGACTAAACCTCTGAAACTTAAGTGAGCCTCCACAATTAAATATTTTGCTTTATAAGAGTTACCATCTTCATGATGTGCCTTTACTTCACAGCAATAGAAGCACTAAGACAACTAGTTTGTACTGTAAACTCCAAGAAGCATTGCCTATCTTTTTTCATCCCTTATAAGTCTCTAATAGAGCTTCATATAGTCAGTCCCCATTCATCAGTAGATGAATAAAACATGGCAGGAAACATTTCAGGATATTTTATGTATATAAAGCTTGAATAACTGTATAATAATAGTCAAATTCCCAATATTATTCCTATTAAAACTTTGCACATCCTCTTATCTACCTTTAAAACACCAACACTGTGAACCACCAAGGTGTTTGCTGTGGGTTGTTTTGCCACATACCATGATAGCCATGACACCCCAAACCATACCTTCCAGCTGGGCACCTGTCACAACAATGCCCCATAATGTGCGCTTACACTGACACTGGCCTCCAAGTGGGCTGCAACTGCACCTGGTTGCACACTGAGGATGACACTTGCAGGCTTCAGGGGACAGAGGAAGGGAGATTTTGGTGAGGGTAGGCAGAGAAGTAACTTGTTCCTTAGTGCTTAGTTCCTGTCTCCTTCATTTAGTATCTTTCTAAACCTTCTTACCTGTTAGATGGTGATAAGTCAGGATTTACACATGGAAACATGTGTTTTGGATATGGTAAGTGCTAAATGAACTTTGTTGAACAATCTAATGAAAGGTTTAACACAAGCTGCTTTAAATGACTGATTACGTGTACTCTGGGAGTCATTATACCTTAAATTATTGATGTGTGGGGGCAGAGACACACATTAATGAAGTATCCCACATAGGTTTACATGTTGAAGTCTTGGTTCCTATTGCAAAACTATTAAGAAAGAGATAGAGATTTTGAGAAGTGATCATAAGGACATAAGGCTCTGCCTTCATCAGTGGATTAATCCATTGGTGAATATATAATTTGATGACAGCTTTGGGAGGTGCTAGAAATTAGGAGGAGGGGTTTGGCTGAAGGAAATAAATACTAGGGGTGTGACTTAGAAGGGTAAAACTTTTCCCTGGCCTCTTCCTTGTCTCTATTTTCTGATGACCATAAAGCAAGTAGCTCTACTCCATATTGCCCTTATGCATTTTTGTCTGTTTTATCCCAGGCTCAGAAAAAAATGGAGCCACCTAACTATAAACTGAAACCATAAACAACTTACTGCTTTTCAAGTTATTTTTTTCAGGAATTCATTACAGTGATAAAAACTAACATATACAGCAAGAAGCTTTTTATGGCTTCTATTCCATGCATTTCATGAGACTGTGAGTAGGCCCTCAAAATAGCTGTCAGTGGATAGCATGAATTCTCAATTTCAAGCTAATTTCACTTTTTAGGAGACATTTGACAAAGTTAGGAAACAGTTTTTTTGGATGTCACAAATTGAGGAGAGGGATGTTGACCCTGGGGGTCATAGTTGAGGTAAAAATCTTATTATGCAAAGGCAAACTCCCATAGCTCCACACAAAGAATTATCCAGTTCCAAATCTCAGTAGAGTTATAGTTAAGTAAATATCAGATTGTGTAAATTTTTTTATTTTTATATCATTATCTAGTATGAGAGGAATAACTTGGTTAGAGTTCATTCTAGTCCTAAAATTCTAGGATCCCAAATGCATGTTTGGACCATTGACCCAGCAGACTAACTCAATTACCTGCAGTGAAGTTCCTCATTGTGCACTTACCATTCTGACAGGTCTGATTCTACCATGCCAGGAGACCACCATGGACATCATCTAATCATTGACTGATGGGTATATTGTTTGGAGTGAATGCTAAAATGATCTATTAGCCTACATTCCAAAAAGCAGCTGCAGGATCACAGTGCCTCAGAAGAGTCATAGAAAGACACTCACCCATGCCCTCATTGTGCAGCTGTGCGGACATCCTGACCAAGGGCTTTTCACACACTGCTGGGAGCACTTGAGGTCCCACCCTGAGGCCATTCAACACAGTTTTTAGTTCATACTCAGCTACATCCTGCTCGCTGCAGAAATCCTCAGTGAATTGGTGTAGGGAATGAGGCCAAATTTTTGATATGATGAGAAAAGAAGACACATGTTCCAACTCTGCTGTCTAAGAGTCTCAGTGCATAAGCAAATCTCAGAATATAAACTCAAAAAGGCACTCAGGCCAGTCTTTCAAATTGTCTGGGACTTTTATAATTCTATGATCTTCAGTGACTTAATCAATCTTTAGTGTTTAAACTAATCCATCATGACAACGAAAATAAAAATTCTTATTGATATGTTTTTATTATATATTTACTTAATAATACAGTTGTCATTTGCTTTGTTTTGGTTATTATGTTTAGCTCTTTGAGACTGGGTCTTGTTGGACAGTGTAGGCTGGCTTTGACCTTGTGATCTTGTTATCTTACTGGTGTAGGAGGTCCTTCTGCCTATGTGTTGCTTTCATTGGCTAATCAATAAAGAAACTGCTTGGCCTGATAGGGCAGAACTTAGGTAGGTGGAGAAGACAGAGCTGAATGCTGGGAAGAAGGGCAGAGTGAGAAAAGCCATGGATCTTCTGCCTGAGACAGACGCTGTTTAGAATCTTGCCGGCACACCACAGTCACATGACAATACACAGATTAATGGAAAATGGGTTAAATTAGGGTGTAAGAATTAGCCAATAAGAAGTTAGAGCTAATGGGCCAGCCAGTGTTTAAATGAATACAGTTTCTGTGTGATTATTTCAGGTGTAAGCTAGCCGGGTGGCCAGGACAGAACAAAAGGGCCCACCCCTTGCAACATCTTACGTTTCCACATGCTGGGCTTACAGATGTGCCACCATGCCTATTTTGGATTTGAACTAGACTGCTTATAAATGAAATCATAGCATACTGTTTCTCATTGAGTAAAACTAAACAAAGTGAAAGATAAAAGTAGAAGGGGCTTGTTGAGAAGTTTTATTTCAGAAGGAGAGAGAGGAAGATGAGAGAAGAAAATGGAGAGGGGTAAAACTAAACAAAACCAGTATATGCATATACATAATTGTCAAAGAATTAAAAAACTAAATCACAAATATATCTGCTCTGTCTTTCTCTGCTTTGTGCATTCTGAAGTCAATGCCATGGCCCACACCTCAACCTTTTCCAATCTTTCCCTCATGGACCTTTGGTACACCCATGTACAGAATATCCCTCCTGCATCAGTCATCAGCATTTCCTATTTTATGTTGCCATTGTATTACCTGCACTCCCTGTAGAATGTGGCTTCTTCTTCTTCTTCTTCTTCTTCTTCTTCTTCTTCTTCTTCTTCTTCTTCTTCACTGAGAAGACAGGGCAACAAGAGGGAGGACCTCTAACTTTCTACCTTCAAAACTCCAGCTCAAGGGTGTCACGACTTTTTGGCTCTTCAAGTTTACAAAGGGAAGTTTACAGTGGAAGATGGTCTGGCTGCTATCTCTACCACCAGGTGCTTCACCTCTTCCTTCCAGCTGATTTCTAAATGTGTTTACAACTTTCTCATCTTCCCAGTCACTTTCTGATTTCATAATTTCTCCTGCCATTACCCATCTCTGCCCCTTGAAATCTGAACAGTCAGATTTCTTGGAAACTCATTTTCTTGCCACCTGGATTTACTTTACACCTACAAAAGTATCTTTGTCTCTCTTCCATCCCTACATGTATGCATTCCTCAGAGTTTTTACACAAGCCCCATTACTTCACAGTCACTTCCTTGGTACCCTTGGCAACACTGGGTTGCAGTGTATAGAGATCTGGAATTTTAATTGATGTCTCTTACATATGTGTCTGTGTATACCTGAAGATCTACGTTGATCCAATTTTGATTCATGGTCTGCAGTTTTCTATAACTAGATGCCAAAAAATGATTACTTTAAAACTGAACAAATGAATGTATTATATAATTAATTTCAAATTATCTACTTACTGTACCTATCCAAAATCTTTTCAATAATGTAATCTTTTAAAATAATATACATACATACATACATGATACATATATTTATCTTTTGTATTGAACTGAGAATTCATACATACATACATACATACATGCATGATACATATATTTATCTTTTGTATTGAACTGAGAATTCTTTGAGAGTAAGAACTGCATTTTACAACCAGGAACAGCACAGTGCCAGGACCATATACATTAAGAGGATAAATCACTCATTATAATATTTTATTCCTTGGAATGTATACAATTAGAGATATTTAGGATGTGGATTTGAATAGATTTGAGTATCATGATTGTCATCAATAATATCCCTTAGAGGTATACAACCTTGTTAGTTTTCTACCATTTTCTTTTTTTATTCCCCTTAAAGTTATTATTATTTTTAAATTTTATTTTTATATTTATTTTATGTGTGTGCATGTGCCTCTATGTGTGTAGTGTGTGTGTGTGTGTGTGTGTGTGTGTGTGCTTTCTGTTCATGGAAGTCCAAAGGGCAAACCAGATCCCTTGGAGCTGGAGTTAAGGTGGGTGTGAACAGCTGAATATAGGTGTTAGAATCTAAACTCTGGTCCTGTGATGGGACAGTAAACATTCTTAATTGCTGAGACATTTTTCCAACCTGAATTCTATCTTTTAGATTAATTTTTCTTCCTTTTTGTAACTCATAGGCTTGTTTATAGATACAGTCCTAGTCTACCACAATGCAGCAGAACACTCTGTCAACTATGAAATAATCCTCTCTCTGCAAGCCTGAACCAGTTTGTTCAAGTTTGTAAAATACAGATCATCTAGGTAAAATTAAATGTCAGAGAAAATGAATATTTTTTTCATATAATTACATCTATTGTAACATTTAAGACATATACTGAATTTTGTTTGTTGTTTTTGAAGCTAAAATTTAACTAGGTATAGTTTTCTGCCTCCCTCCTTCCTTCTTTTTTCTTAAAAGATCTTGCCACCCTACTATAGTTAAATCGTTCCCAAATAATGCCTTGAGGTAATGATGGCAGGAACTCTTTGAAATGACACCCACAATATGTATGCCTAAGTTCTCTGTAAGCAGAAATACAACTGAGCTCAAGGATTTTAAATTTCAAGTGTTTAATGGTTGAAATTTTAATGCTTAATTTATAAATGTAAGTATATAACTCATTAACTCAGGGTTAACAAGCTGCCTGAAAATGGAAGGATAGTAATTATTTTTGGCTTTTAAGGTTGTAAATTCTCTGTGAAAACCTCAACTCTGCCTTTTAGTCAAGAAGCAAATATAGGTAAAATATACACAACTGGGACCAAGTATGTTCTGTCAAAACTCTCTAGGGCCAGCATGATAATTATATCATGAAATTAGAATATTTCCACAAATATTCAAAAATGCAATTTTAAGCAAGCTATTTGAATTTTGTCCGCAAATAAAGCACTCTAGGCAGTTACTATATATGCTATAATATGCAGTTTACCTTAGTTATTCAGTGGCTGGAGTAATTAAACAGATACATTTCTACTAGTCAATGAATAACCTACTCGAGTCTAAAAGTAGCATTGTAATAGCATTCTGTCAGAATACATAATAACCAAGATTTGAGAATGAGCATGGGACTCTCTGCTCAAAGGCTGAGAATGGAATGTGGAATATGACAATCTGGTTCTAAATTGACTGGTCTAGGAAGCAGCATGATTCTATTTTTAAGAAAATGATACAAAGGTTCAGTGATAAAAGTACAATGATATTATCTAAGTGGCCACAGTACCTGGCATCATCCCACCTGGACTGTGAAGGGTTTCACTGTGGAGTTCAATCAAGACTGAGGTCTACACCAGCACCAGGGTATTGGGAAGCATTTGGACAGTACATTCATGGATCCTCTGGAGCTCTACCATGATTATGTTGAAGTGCAGTCTGAGAAACTTTGTTTACATGACTTCCCAGGAGACAACATAAGACTGATACATTCTATCCTAGCTATCGTGCTTATACTAACAGGGTCTCCTTTCCATTTTGTTATCATCTCTGATGATGCAAAATGAGTGGCTTTAACATCAGTAACTTTTCTCACCTAGCTTCTAAGCTACTGAGAGTCAACTGATTTTCAGGTTTGTAGAGTTTATCACGTTTCCATGCCATCAGAGGAACAGAAAAGGAAGTTAGAGTTAGGTTATCTCTGGGCTGCAATCCTGGCCCCACTGTATGCTGGAGAGGCATCTCAATTCTCTTTTCATCTGGTAAAGATACAGACAACATCACTGAGCTCTTAGGAGCATTGCAATGTAATACTGAATAACAAGGTAGTGTAGCACATAGTGCACAAAAAATGGGATATCTCCTTTGATATTTCTATTTCCTTCCCCATTTACTTATCCTTGTTGCAAAGCTGATATATGGTCTAGATTCTCAGAGCCTTTTCTTTTTTTAATATTTATTTATTTATTTATTATGTATACAATATTCCATCTGTGTGTATGCCTGCAGGCCAGAAGAGGGCACCAGACCCCATTACAGATGGTTGTGAGCCACCATGTGGTTCCTGGGAATTGAACTCAGGACCTTTGGAAGAGCAGGCAATGCTATTAACCTCTGAGCCATCTCTCCAGCCCCCTCTCAGAGCCTTTTCATGTTTGAGATGGGGTCCTATGCATACCATACCTGGTAGTAGCTGTCAAGCAAAAGTTGGAGATGCTCCTTGTGGCTTCTTATGTGTACAGTGCTTGTTTCCTTTAGGGGTGTTGACTATGGCATGAATATCCCAGTTAGCTGTGGACTAGACAGGAAGGAATCAAAGAATGTTGGGCAAAGGATACAGAAATATTTTTCAATGTTCATATATATTATATATCCTCATACACCTCACTTATAATGGATAGTGCACAGAGTTGAATTTGCAAGTTTTAGTTCACTTGGAATGGTGTTGGAATTGAAAAATATCAGAATGTCTTTCTCCAATATGTGTAGATTGTTATTGAGGCAGGAAGAACATTTTCCCACTGTCTATAACTATAGTTCATAGGACTGGGAAAATCCCTAACCTTCTTGACAGGTCTAATTATCAACCCATCTTTAAAAAATTTGATCAGTTCATCATGGCTCTGGACTGTGGAGCAAAGGATAGCAAGTTGGAATCCTTTAGAAGATGTTACACACACGGGGGAGGGAGAGGAGGACAATATATAGAAAACATAGCTACATTTGTAAACCTTACAATTTGGAAAAGATTTTTGTTGCTGTTGCCATTGTTAGTTTTGTATTTTGTTTTGAGATGCCAGGGAGATATTCTATGAACAAATACATACATTTGTTTTTTTCCAGTGAATTTTATGCTCAACATGGTAAAGTTCATTTAAAGTCCTTGGTTTTGATTTATCAACAACAGAAAACTACATCCTATCTCAAATTGGGTCATCAGCTCTCATCACATGATGCAATGACTCATCATCATCACCATCATTTATAACCTGGCAATAATTAATCATGCATAGGTAGCCTGTTTATGGTGGTTCTCCAGTTGTTCCTATCCTGAGCAGTCATAGATGCTTGTGTTATTTTCATACTCAAGGTTCCACAGTCTTCCTTTATGCTGTCTATCCAGTGATTTTTGGACTTTCCTCTTTGCCTTTTTCCATACACTTCTCCAAGCAGTGTTATCTTTGGGTATCTGCTGCCATCCATTCTCATAACATGGTTTAAGTATCTCAAGCACCATTTCCATATCCTGTAGTTAACTTCCTTCTGTAGATGGAGATGTTTCTTAATGTCATCGTTGTGCAGCCTATCTCTTTGTGTGATGCCTTCTGAGTCTTGTCCTCTCAAAAATATTCAGCTGCTGTTCTGAGGAGTGTTTCATTGTCCAGTTGTAAGGAAGGCAGCTCAGGACAAGTGTCTCATATACTTGTAATTTTTTGTTGTCGTTTTGTCTCTTGCTAACCAAACCTTTCCTAGTGCTTGGAATGCAGCCCTCGCTATCCCCATCTGCCTCTTGACATCTGAAATAGTTCACTTCTTTGAACTGAGATTCCTCCCAGATAGACAAAGTTGACTGTTTGCTTGAGGTTCTGATTCTTTATTATAATATGAGAAATATATCAGTAGCCACTTGAACACCAGAGATGATAAGAAAATATTAAATATTGATAGTCATGAGATAGAGGAAGCTATCAAGAGAGCAAAATGCAGAAAGGCCCCAGGAGTGGACACATCACAATGGAGGAGTTGGAGGCGGCAACAACAGGCTCAGGGGCTGAGGCACTCCTCAGACTCTTCAGAGATATGGGAATACAAGGTAATTCCCACAGAATGGAAGCAGTCAGCCATAATTCCCATACACAAGAAGGACAAGCTGAACTGCTCAAACTACAGGGTCATTGGTTTGTTGTGTCATAGCTACAAGATCTGCATTAATCCTGTGAAAAATCGAGGAGAGAACAGAGAAAATCCTAGTATAGGCCCAGTGAGAATTTAGAGGTAACAGAAGTACAGTAGATCAGATCATCACTTTGAGGCAACTGGCAGAAAATACAAAGAATTTGGAAAAGACTTATTTGTCTGTTATATCAACTTCAGGAAGGCATTTGAGAGCATTTGGAGAAAAGGACTTTGGGAAACAATGAGGTTCTATAGGTACCCAGAAAAAAATCATAAGAATACCAGATAATGCCTATAAAGATACCTTGCATGTGCAATGACTACCCCAGAATATGGTCTTCTGAGGAGTCCTGAGCTCCCTTACACCACTCTCACAGGAAACATAGTTGAAGGGAGAAGGTTGGATGTAGGCTTAACCAGAACGTCTTTGGAAGCTTCTTTTTCTAACTGGCATTTATTCTTTCTCAATTCTCCTTCAGAAGGTGAGAAGTAGGCATTTTGGTAGGAAGGATGAGAGGGATCATTGGCTTATAGTCTCTTGCTGCAGGGAAAGATTTGAATGCAAACAACAGCCTCTATTGACATGCCTCTGGTTGAAAATCTCTACTCACATGTTGGTAATTTCTTGGTTTTGGAGAAAAAGCCCCATCAGGGAAAAATTTGTTATTTTATTTTATAAAGAAAAGCATTTAATTGGGGGTTCTTTGCAGTTTCAGAAGTTTAGTTTATTGTGATCATGGTGGGAAGCAAGACAACATGCAGGCAGACATGCAGGTAGGAGAAGTAGTTGACAGTTCTACATATTGATCCAGGTAGGGAGGACCACTGGGCCTGGCTTGGGCTTCAAATCCTCAAAGCCTACCCTCAATGACATACTGCTTCCAACAAGGCTACATCTATCCCAATAAGACCACACCTTCTAATCCTTTCAAATATTGCCACCCACTAAGCACTTAACTATATGAGCCTATAGGGGTCATTCTTATCATTCACTCACATTTTATTTAATGCGAATAAATAAATAAATAAATAAATAAATAAATAAAAATAAATATGTTGAAAAGAACTGTAAGAAATTTGGTGTGTTTTTTAAATCATGAAAAGGTCACTATGTTTTAATTAGTGTTTTATCTATTCAAATAGACAAGCTAAGTTGCAATAGAGCACTGCCAAAAATATTTTTTAAAAATCATTTGTTCTTTTATTGCAGATACTTTGTCCAAAATTTGTTATTTTTGCTGCTTATTATTCTTACACAAACATTCAGTTGCTACTTCCTTAAGCCTAACCCCTCAAACACATCACTCCAACTTCTAGCTTCTCTTCCTGGATAAAGAGCTTGTGTACACACTCTTGGTGCCGCTCCAGTATCTTTAGGAAACCCTTTGGTTAATAATGCTTCCCAGATGTGCTACTTTTTGAAAATCATTTTATAACCATCCTCTTCTAGCAAAACAGATACGGATACAGTTCAGGAATGTTTCTCTCTGCTTTCTCAAGAGGTAGGAGTTTATGGGTGCCTGGGGTTTATAGCAAACAGCTATGGTAAAGTCCATGAGAAAAGAAAAATTGTTGACAACAAATCTCAGGCAAGTTCCAGGGAGAAACATGGCAAATCCTGATCCAGTCCATGTAACAAGGCTCCCAGGAACTGGGTCTCACAAAATAGTGACAACAGCACACACACACACACACACACACACACACACACACACACACACACACACCAAAAAACAGAGAAGAATGTAAATTGCTTTCCTTACAGCCATGGCCTGAAAAAGTTCAGAAGAGAAGGATTTCCTGGCATGTATATGCTCTATCTGAGTTGCCTGGATACAATCCAGAGGCCAGCTGAGATTAATGTTCTCAAACCTTTGTCTTGAACCTGCATTACACCCAAAAATAAAGTTGAAAGCAGGCAGTGCCCAGTGACCCATGCACTGATGAACTGAGTATATTCCATATAGACAATCTTATTTTTTCACAATTGTGGAATTCTGTCCAAAATACGAAGGGAAAAATAATACTTCTGTGTGTACGTTAGGGATTCTGTCTGATTGTGAAAGAATAAAAATGCACTTATTTCCCAATTTTTATTCTGTCCAAGCAGGAGAAACACTCCTCTTCCATCTGCCTGAAGGCATATAAGCACAAAACCCCTAACATGCTTGCTAGATTCCAATCTCTCTCAGTCTTTATACTGGATGGGAGATAATACTTATTAATTATCTTTGTCCACATTCAGAACCTCCGCTCAAACCTGCCTCTTGTTACTCTGCTTGTGTTTCTACAATAACTCTTGGCTATTCTCCCCTTTCTGTCCTTGGCTCAGTCCATATTTTACACTGCTGCCAACAAAGCCTTCCAAACTAGTTCTCACTGCCAACAGAATAATACTCAAAATATTTAGACCAGAGTTCAATTTGCTCTATGATCTACTCCAAACTGCTCTCCAGCTGGTGACTGCTTGCTTGGTAACAATTAAGCATCAGCCTCTGAATGAGGCATACAAAGGACAGGCCAGGGTCTCACAAAAAACAGGCCAGGGCCTCTGCCCCAGAGCGGAGCAGAGCTCTGCATTGGAGACAGAAACATAAATAAGAAATTGTCCTATCATCAGGCTCTGAGAGGTCAGAAGTATACTTAAAGTCAGTCCTGCACAGTGATTTTCAAACATTTGAAGAGGCCTGGTCCTGTCTCAACTTGGTATGCCAGACTTTTTTGATGCCCTAAGGGAGACCTTGACCTTTCTAAGGAGTGGATGGGGTGGGTTGGAGGGAAGTAGGAGGTGGGAGAAGGAGGGGGGAACTGGGGTTGGTATGTAAAATGAAATTTATTTTTAAATAAAAATAAGTGAAAAAAATCACACTGGTATCCTGGTTTAGGTTCCATGTCTACATATTAGAAGCATAATCTGTGGTCTAACCTCACAGACTAGCTAGGATTTGACACAATCTTTCCCATCACACAGAGACTGAATAACAGATGATACAGCTACCACTCCCAGGACTTGACAATTATCCTATTTTTTTCAGGGTCCCCTAAAGATGACATCACCCCTCCCAGACAACAGGAAGTAATTTTAAGAACATTAATTCCCACATTCCCAAGAGGTGGTATGGTGTGGGAAGTCTATGTGTTGCTTTTATTGGTTAATGAATAAATCTGTTTTCACCAGTGGCTTAGCAGAATAGGACAAGGCAGGAGTTCCAAGCAGATAGAGGAGGAGGGCGTAGGTTGAGTCAGGAAGAAGCCTTGTAACCCTTCTGAAGACAGACACCAGATGGAAATTTTCTGGTAAGCCATAGCCATATGGCAATACACAGATGAATAGAAATGGGTTAATTTAAGATATAAGAGTTAGGCAGAAATATGCTTAAGCTATTTGGCCAAATGGTATTGCAAATAATATAGCTTTTTTGTGATTATTTTGTGGTCTGGGCAGCCAGGAATGAACAAGTGACCTCTGCCTACAAATTGGCATGCCACTGTGGTCAACTATATCCATGTAAACCCGAGAAAGCTTAAAAAGGAATTCTAGACACAATAGAACAGAGTTAAGCATGGGCTTTTTGGTAGCAGCATTTTCTTAGGTGGGTCTGTTTGCTAGAAGCAACCAGAGGCACGATTCTTTTAAGAGAAGGCTTCCTGATACAGCTGCAGCAGCAAAACTGTGTAGCTCCTTTAAGAGAGGCCTTCCTGATTCATAATTAGCAAAACAAACAAACAAACAAACACCACCTGGTTTTGAAACAGTGGCACAAAAAGCTCTTTTTTTTTCAGGAGGCCAAGCATGTGAATGGTGTTTGTGTGCCCAGGTGCTTGTATGCCCACTTGGGGTTGGGAGGAAAGTAGCTGAGACCATGCCCAGGCAGCAGAATCAGGTCTGCTAGGCATACACAGACAGGAGAGCATGGCAAGTTCCTTCAACCATGTGCAGTGTGCTGCATGGCAGATTTAGCTTTTACTCAGGGTTTATATGCTCCACATGGTGCTACTCAGAGTTGAGGTGATGAGGATGGCTCCCACCAGCAGTCTCAGAGGCCCTAAATAGACCTCTACTATGTTGGACTGGGTGGAGCCAAAAGCAAAGTAACTTTAGTCCTTAATAACACCACTGATTAGAATTTTAAGAAGTGCTTCTGGACAAAAAAGGCTTTCAGATACGCAATAGGACAGATTCAGACATAAAAAACCTTTAAATGAGACACAGTGTATTTAAAAATGTTTGTAGGCTTTGGAGAGAGAAGAAAAAGAGTAAAGAGACAGTAAATGTAACATAAAAATACAGATAGATTAAAGGAGTAAAGATAATTGTAGCTTCATAAAAGGAATTTGGCAATGACTGTTCTGTTTCTATATTATGAAATACCTTAAGGAGTATAGGTATTAGGTCTTCTTGGAAGTTCTGGTAGAATTCTGCATTGAACCCATCAGGTCCTGGGCTCCTAAACCACACAAAGACTCAACCAAGAAAGAGAACTACAGGCCAATCTCACTTATGAACATCGATGCAAAAATTCTCAATAAAATACTGGCAAACAGAATCCAAGAACACATTAGAAAAATTATCCACTATGATCAAGTAGGCTTCATCCCAGAGATGCAGGGCTGGTTCAACATACGAAAATCTATCAATGTAATCCATCATATAAATAAACTGAAGGATAAAAACCATATGATCATCTCATTAGATGCAGAAAAAGCATTTGACAAAATTCAGCATCCCTTTATGATAAAGGTCTTGGAGAGATTAGAGATACAGGGGTCATTCCTAAATATAATAAAGGCTATTTACAGCAAGCCGACAGCTAACATCAAATTAAATGGAGAGAAACTCAAGGCCATCCCACTAAATTCAGGAACGCGACAAGGCTGTCCACTCTCTCCTTATCTCTTCAATATAGTACTTGAAGTTCTAGCAATAGCAATAAGACAAAACAAGGGGATCAAGGGGATTCGAATTGGAAAGGAAGAAGTTAAACTTTCATTATTTGCTGATGACATGATAGTGTACATAAGCGACCCAAAAAACTCCACCAAAGAACTCCTACAGCTGATAAACTCCTTTAGTAGCGTGGCAGGATACAAGATCAACTCCAAAAAATCAGTCGCCCTCCTATATACAAAGGATAAGGAAGCAGAGAAAGAAATCAGAGAAGCGTCACCATTCACGATAGCCACAAATAGCATAAAATATCTTGGGGTAACTCTAACCAAGGAAGTGAAAGACCTATTTGACAAGAACTTTAAGTCTTTGAAGAAAGAAATTGAAGAGGACACCAGAAAATGGAAGGATCTCCCTTGCTCTTGGATTGGGAGGATCAACATAGTAAAAATGGCAATACTACCAAAGGCAATCTATAGATTTAATGCAATCCCCTTAAAGATCCCATCAAAATTCTTCACAGATCTTGAGAGGACAATAATCACCTTTATATGGAAGAACAAGAAACCCAGGATAGCCAAAACAATCTTATACAATAAAGGAACTTCTCATTCGCATCCCCAGTTCTGCATTACAACACTTCCCACGGATGCACATAGGATGCACACATTTTCAACTCTGCCTTATCCTTGAGATCAAGTCCTCCACTTCCAGCCATAGTGTGCATTAAAGCACCTGCTGCTGAGTAGGTATATGCCCTATATCGTGGTTCCATCTCAAAGAGATCCCACATATCTTTACCCCTCAAGTCCCACCTCTGACTCCCTGATATGTCCCAGCTCATAAATCGCCAGGTCCTTATTGCCTAGGAACCCATAGCCCACTTCATCAGTGAAATAGGCAGGTAGAATAGAAATATGAACATATATAAGCCTCTCACTCTGATCTTCAAGATCTAGTTCCGTGACTTTATCCAAAGATAGTCAGTGGAACACACAGTTCACTCTTGATTGTGATGCTGTTGTGTGAACACAGATATTCCCTTCTATCTCTCCTCCAACCTTTCCAAATATTGTGACTTTAAATGAACACTTGAAAGTTAAGAAGAAAGGACTATAGTATTTACTTTGTTTCTCAGTGAGCCATCCTATAACTTCCAAAGTCACAATTATTATTTTTCTCCCTCTCTTTTTCTCTTTGTTCCTGCCTCCGTCTCTCTCAGGTTTGTTTTGTTTTTTTGTTTCTGTATTTTTTCAATTTGTCTTTAAATTTTGTTTTAGTCTGGTAGGGGTGGTTGCTATGCAGAGGGTGGATTCAATGGAATGACTGAACAACTAAGTTATGATGCATTATTTTTTTTTAAAGTATTTCTTTTTTTTTTTTTAAAGTTTATTTATTTATTTAGTATACAGTGTTCTGTCTACATGTGTGCCTGCTGGCCAGAAGAGGGCACCAGATCTCATTATGGATGGTTGTGAGCCATCATGTGGTTGCTGGGAATTGAACTCAGGACCTCTGTAAGAGCAGTCAGTGCTCTTAACCACTGAGCCATCTCTCCAGCCCTATGATGCATTATTGAAGTCCACAGAGATTCAATTAAAGTTCACAATCTTAAGTTTTCCTTCTAAATTAAATAAAATTAGGTAATTGAATCTTCATGGTGGTAATGGTAACAGTGGCTTAGCTCATAATGAGCTTAGGGATGACTGAGATGTTATGAGATCACGCCTTTTTCTCTACACCCCTGTTGTGTTTGCTTCCTTGCCATCAGGAGGTGAGCAGCTTTCTTTACCATGTGCCCCTGCACCAGGGTGTTTTCCTTTCCCTAAGGTCCATAGGAATGGGCTGGTGCCTTTTGAAAGCTGAAATAAACCTTCCTATCTTATATTGCTTACCTACATCTTCTGTAGAAGCACAGAGGGAGAAGCAACCCATCTTCCAGCTGTGCATTCAAAGAAAATTTTTTCATATTCATATCTTCTCTTGGTGAGTCTTGATATTGGATTTCTGAGCCTTAGCATAAAGGAAGTGATAGTTGCAATTGTTAATTATTTTATGCTTACCTTTTATTCCTTTTCCTTTCAGCAACTGAAAGTAATTTGGTCACCTAAACAAAGAGTATCCCATGTAAATATAATAACTATGCTCTCAAATCCTAACATAACATTCAGGGAAATGATCAATGTGGGAGGTAGCCACATTCAGGAAATTCCACCCTCTATTTGATTCTTTAAGGTTTTTGCCCCATTCTTTTCTAATTTCTTTTTTCTCTTTTTTCTCATGTTTGTTTTTCTCATTTAATGGTTGCTTGCTTTGTTTTGATACATGGTCCTATGTAGGTCTGGCTGGCCTTGATGTTTGCTCTATAGTAGAAGCTGGCTTTGGACTACAAATCCCCTTCCTGTACTCCCCAAGGGCGTGAGCCACCACTCTCTGGATTAAACCCTCATTTTAAAAACTTTTACACATGTAGGTAAGTCTTTCCTTTCACTGGTGCTAACTCCTGGGCCCATGAGGCCATCTTTGAAGAAAGGAACAGAGAAGATGTTGAGGCTGAGTCCTGGCAGCTGGATTCAGTTGACCTTCAGGTCAGGTGAAATATCTGAAAGCAGGAGTGGGATAGAGAATCTAGGGTCTTCGGGGAAGGGCTTACTCTCCTCTTATAAAAGTAACATTAAACTTGTTAAGACTGCACTTTGATCTTGTTAGCCTGCCTTTGAAGAAGAATGACCTTCCCTGGCAAACAATAGCACCAGCTGAGCCTAAATGACCAGAATCTCCTTTTAGACATCAGATTGAGAACCTAGTTTGGAAAATTACCAAGGGGTTTCCACTCCTGGAAAAAGTCATCAAGGTAAGTCTTGTGGTCACTGACATTGATGGAGAAGGACCTTGCTGTTTCCTGTCAAAGTAAGAAGCTATTTTCTTTTATTGACTCTTGGGATAATTCATCCCATCCCCTGATTCCTTTCTGACTTTCTTTAATGTTTCTTTTCTCCTCATCCTGCAGGTGGTGGCTGCCACCTGGCATGTCCTGACAGCACACCACCTTGGAAAGCCAGGAGTTTACATGTATTAAGGATGCAGACCCTAGCCCACCTTGTCCTTGGATCTGTGCATATAGATGGAGAGGAGCTGCAGCAGAAAGAGTCTGTTCTCCATTCACTTCCAATATTTGGAATTCTAGTCTGAAGGTTAAATTCTGACTATTAATTACATAAATATGTGCAATGTGTTAGAGTTCTTCAATATTATAGTCAACTGATTTAACCTGGGAGATACTGGATGAGTGTTTTATTTATTTAATCTCTCTCTCTGTCTCTTTGTCTTTCTCTCTGTGTCTGTCTGTCTCTGTCTCTCTGTCTCTGTCTTTGTCTCTCTCTGTGTGTGTGTGTTTGTGTGTTACACAGCAATCGTGTTTACATGTTACAATCCGTGTGTGGTCGTCAGGGGATAATTTATTGCCATCTCTTAACTAATGACATGAGATTAGATGCCCACCTCCCCTCTCCATGTTAAAATCTTTCAATCTCGAATTGTTTAGCTCCTGTGTATGTTATCCATGTGTATATATAACATGTACATAAACATGTATTATATATTATTTATGCATAAGAAAGACATGAGGATCATTACTTGTGGTAGGCTCATTTGGCCTTCTATACTGTTACTCCTCCTGTGCAAAGCCAGCACTGTTAATTGTAATACCAAGAACTGCCTTTGCCTCTTCCATCAGTGTCTGGCTTCCTTTCAGCCCTGATTTCTAAGAGTCAATGTGTTGCTCAATTCCTTATCAGCTTGGAATATGTCATGGTCTCCTGAGAAAAACATCAAAAATAAATCTGTTGTTTATGTAACCATTACCATAATTTCAATTGTTTCATACTGGCAGTACATAGGTCATTTTCTGCAACCTCTTCTTCTCTTTGCAATTACATAGTGTAGTTTATTCCCATTTCTACCTGAGCATATGTTTCACATTGTGAAGCAAGATACAGTGTTTGTTTTTATAAATGTTAAGTTTGGGATATATTCATAGGTATTGTGTGTGTGTGTATGTGTGTGTGTGTAATTAGAATCTGTATTTCTAAATAAGATCCAGAAATACACTGGAAAAAGAAAAGAAGTCTTTCATGCATCATGTAACCGATGTTTTGGGAAATTCCATGGCACACAGTCACCATTGTTTTCATAGTAATCATTTCATCATGACATTAAAACTGTTTCAGTACTAAGTGTTTTTAAAACAATTATCCATCAATGAAATTAGTATTTTTCTTCTAAATTAGTATGAAATTAGTAGTTTTCTTCTAAAAGCAGGTTGTTCGGTAGGAACAGTTGTATGAAAAATGGCTGACCTTTGGATACAGCTCCACAGCTATCTTCCTTAAATTCACATCCTAAATTCTTCCCTTGGTTCCTAGAAAACCAGTGGCTATGCTGAATTTTTGGGCTGTATGCAGGTAGACAGGTTTCCTCTTGAACAAGAACAGACCTGTCCCCACGATTTACCTATTGCTCCCCTTTTGTGCTTTTGTGTTCCTGAATAGCCTTTCAAAAGGTAGTCTCAAATTTCACTGAAGTCCCAAATGGCAGGATTAATGTTTCTATGAACAGACCTCTTATGCCTCCAAAATGAACTCTTCCTTGCTAATTTCTCTTTAAGACACCAGCTTAATTGTATTTTAAACAAATGGGCTTCTTTGTTGGCCAACTTTTAAATGAGATAACAGCAATGTTCAGTCTCCAGCAGTATTGAGTGCCTCGCCATAGTGCACAACTCCATTCAATAGCAGATTTAATCTCACACCAGCAGATTTACTGCAGAATAAACTGCCACTGAGATCATAATTAGTAAAACAACAACAAAAAGATCCAGCTCACTAAATATTAATTTCAAAGTAGGAGGCTACATTGCTGTGGAAATTTCCAGTCCTGTTTTTTTGTGTGTTTTGTTGATTTTGTGTATGATATTGGGAATTCATGCTATGTTTTAAGGTAATGTTCTCTTCCTGATCATGTAAGCAGTTGTTTCACTATCTAATATGAAAATGATGTTCAGCTTCTCAGATCCAGTGACGAGCACACTTGGGAGTTGGTAGTGTGACTTGCTTTTAATGTGTCTTTCATTTCTATTATTTCTATGTTTTAAAAGCATATTCACTGTTAGAAAACAAGTAAAAAATGAGAGCTTTCAAAGGTTTCTTCTCATAATTTTCTTTGTTGCAGGTCTCAGTGACTGATTGTGATTCAGTGAAAACCGTGTTGTACAAACAGATGTTTCACAGGGATGCTCTGCCTACTGTATCTAAACAAATACTAATGAAGTAATGGGAAAGATCAGGGAAGGGGGAAGAGGGCTCACTGTTTACTCATCATCTCAGAGAAAACTCTGTACCCTTCTAACATTTCTGTTTATCTTAAATGATAACAAGATGCATTGCAATGACATACCAAGGGATTTGTTTTTCATAATTGTCTCAAATACAAATGCAAAAAATGTGTGCTACATAAGTTTAAAGAGGCTCATGTGTAAGCAGAGGTGAACTAAAGCTTTTAAGTTCAAGTGGACGAAGGCATATGTATATATAGATATATACAAATATATATATATGTGTGTGTGTGTGTGTGTGTCTTTAAATACCATAAGCAGATTTTAGAAAATGTTCCTGTTGTTTTGCAAATGTAGAAATACACACTATGTGATAACGAGGTAGATCAATAACAAAGAAGGCACACATGTATCCTCTGTAATGTTGGTCTGTGTGCTCTTTCCAAGAGTTTTTCACTCCGAGTTGTTCCCTGAAAGCATGCCAGCTCACCTCCTATCACTCAAACATGCGGTTATGGCATTTGAGGCTTGTTTTATTTCTGGCATTAACGTTTTGATAATGAGAGTTTTATCAAATGAAATTTCAGAAATCTAATGATACTGCTGTGCAGTTTATTTTCTTAAGACCCCCCCCCCAACGCAAATTAAACCTCAGTGAATCAGACATCCTATTTACAGAAAATAGCAGAAGGTCCTTGGGCAGCAGAGGAGAGGGTGCCTGATCTTGTCTTCTCCCATAGCCACACTGATGAATATCTTGCATATCACCATAGAATCTTGATCTATGGATGGAGATAGAGACAGAGATCCACATTGGAGCACTGGACTGAGCTCCCAAAGCCCAGATGAAGATCAGAAGGAGGGAGAACATGAGCAAGGAAGTCAGGACTGCAAGGGATGCATCCACCCTTGGAAACAACAGGACTGATCTAATGGGAGCTCACCAAGGCCAGCTGGACTTTGAATGAATAAGCATATGATCCAATCAGACTCTCTTAATGTGGCTGACTATGAAGGCTGACTGAGAAGACAATGATAATGACTCCGGGTTTTGATTCTACTGCATGTACTGGCTTTTTGGGAGCCTATTCTGTTTTGATGCATATCTTCCTAGACCTGGATGGAGGGTGGAGAGCCTTGAACTTCCCACAGGGCAGGGCTTCCTGACTTCTCTTATGACTGGAGAGGGAGAGGAGGGGGAGTGGGTTGAGTGGGAGGAAAATGGAAGGATGGGAGGAGGTGGAATTTTTAATCAATAAATAAGTAAATATATTAAAAAAAGAAATAATTTAAAAATACCAATATACAAATAAAGCTTTTAATACTATACTTTTTCTTGGGAATCATTCACAAAGTTGTTCCATTTTCTTTCTTATTAGTAAGAAAAAGAAAAGGGAAGAAATCCTGTGAGTTCTGTCCCCAGGTAATTACTCTGGTATTCTAAATCACAAACCCAGAGAATTTCAGAGGTCTGTGGTCACAGGAGTTTTTATAATTCACCAAATATGGATCTAACATTCTGGAGAATAATGTAATAAGCTGGGTATATTTCATTTCTTTTTTTTAAAATTATTTATTTAACTTTATGTACATTGGTGTGAAGGTGTCAGATCTCGTGGAACTGCATTTTCAGACAGTTGTGAGCTGCCATGTGGGTGCTGGGAATTGAACCCGGGTCTTCTGGAAGAGCAGTCAGTGCTCTTAACCGCTGAGCCATCTCTCCAGCCCCGCTGGGTATATTTCTTATTTTCTTCATTGTTTGATGGCAAGTGATTTTTCCTGTTTTACATACCTAAGGCTTTCCTCAGAAAACACTCAACAGCATGAGATTTTAAAGTCATGGCTCTTAACAACATGATGGACAACTATATCTGAAGTATGGCCTTCTGATAGATCTTGTTCAAGATTCTATTGGTTGTCTCTGAAACTTTAATTTTAGTGTAAGTTCTACATAAACAAATGTTTCCACTGTTAACTTTTGGTCACTTTTGCTAAACAATAGCTGACCATAAATTGTACTTATTTCTATGTGTGTGAGTTGGAGTAAATGCCATGTTCATCATGATACAAAAAAAATCTTGATCCTCATATTCTCTTTCTTCCTCTTTGAAGTAGTTCTCCCTTTTGTTTATAATAAAAGAGACAGATTTTTCTTTTTTTCCTTTTTTTTAAATGAACAACATTTTCTTTGCTCCCAGACCTTTCTCTCTCCTCCCCTTCAGCGCTCTCCCAAGGTCTCCATGCTTTCAATTTACTCAGGAGATCTTGTCTTTTTCTACTTCTCATGTAGATTAGATCCATGTATCTATCTCTCAGGGTCATCCTTGTTGTCTAGAGAATTGTTGTAGTGAGGGGCTGCGGGCAGGCCTGCTTTTCATCCTGCCCAGCTCCCAACACGGCTAGCTTTACCCGAAATAATTACATGGAAACTGTATTCTTTTAAATACTGCCTGGCCCATTAATTCCAGCCTCTTACTCACAACTTGACTAACCCACATCTAATAATCTGTGTAACACCATGAGCGGTGTCTAACTGGGAAATATTCAGCACTTCTGACCTGGCAGCTGGCTTCATTGCATCTCTCTCCCTGAGGAGAGGCACAGAGGTCAGCCTAATTTAGGAGAGGCGTGGCATCTGTCTGAGCCATCTACCTCACTTCCTTCTTCCTGTTCTGTCTACTCCACCCACCTAAGGGCTGGCCAAGGCAGTTTCTTTATTACCAAATGAAATTAACAGATAGTTAGAAGACACACCTACATCAAATTGTAGGCCTGTTTTCTTTGCTTTATGTCTGAAAGGCATTTATGAGTGAGTACATATGATATTTGTTTTTCTGCATATTGGCTACCTCACTCTACATGACATTTTCTAGTTCATCTATTTGCCTGTAAATTTCAAGATTTCATTATTTTGTTCTGTTCTGTAGTACTCCATTGTGTAAATGTACCACATTTTCCTTATACATTCTTTGGTTGAGGGGCATTTAGGCTGTTTCTATGTTTGAGACAGATTTTTCTTGATCAAGGCATAGGCATGTCTAACTTAAGGGCCTCTGGATGTGTGTGAATAAGGACCAACACATCTCTAGATGGTGGTATGATGTTGGATTGTTCAAATGTGGACACTGCTAGTTAGGACTTCATATAAATGAAAGTACAATTTTACTAGCCTGACTTGGCAATTGCTTATATAAAGTTTACAATTTGCAGCACTCTGGGTGCTGAATTAATAGCATAACACTTATTTCTAATATCTAATATGAAGTCATTATCAGTTCTGTATCATATAGGTTGTCTCTTTGTGCATAGTTGCCAAACCTGGAACTTTAGCTCATTAATCAATCTAGACCTCATGTCATTAAGACTATGTAGTAATATTTGAGATCAAGTTACTATAAAGTCAACCCTCACTCCTTGCTGGCCACTCTGACAAGCACTTTCTATTATGAGATCATTTAACTGTCAGAATAGTTCTGACTCAGGAGCATACTTCTCTTGAGTGCACAGAAGAGAAAATGGTGATGAAATAAGGCATAGGATACATACAAAGCCAAGAACTTGAAACACACCCTTTATGAATCTGGAATCTGAAAGGTTACCTGTTTTATGCACAGTGCTCAATGAAGCATATGTGTATTCTCCTGTGTATCTGACTGATTACATAGCATGCTATTGATGTTGCATACATATTTCATAAACAAGAACATCTATACTTTTGACAAAAATTGGTTTATATTCATGTTGAGTTTTTCAGCATTTCCATTTTAGAAATGAGATCCTGGAAATGGAGGTTCAGAAAGAAAAAATACAAGGAAATTTATGAATCAATTAATGGATTGAATACTTGTAAATCCAAGTGTGTTGGTTTTCAGAGAGATTATTTGTTCTCATTTTTTTCAACCCTAGTAAATAAGCTTACCATGTAGCTTGAATGTAATGATCACACATCCCTACAGAGAAATGCTTCTTATCCCCTCTTTCTTGAAAGGCAATGGGCAGAGGGATCACCCATCCCCATGATACTTAGCCAGAGTTTCCTTGGTTTGTGTATTGCCTCTATTACAGTCTTTCAGTCTTGAACCATTTTTTTCAAAATCAAGTTTGATTGTTTTTTTCTATGTTTTCTTGAGCTTTTTTGAGGGATTTATTATTTTCTTCCTTTTTTATTGTTTTTTCTCTGTTTTTAAAGGTAATTTTTCATTTCATTTTAAAGTTCACTATCCTCTTCATGAAGTTATGTTTAAAATAATTTCCTTTTGTTTTCATTTGTTTAGCATGATCTGTGATTACTGGGTTCTGATGTTACCATATGGTTTATTAGGTTGTTGGATAAATTCTTGCATTGGAGCCTACCCATCTTTTCCTTCATTTGATGCTGGCAGTGTCTTTGCATCTTGGTCTGATTCTTACAGTGGCTGTCTGAGTCTTTGGAAACTGTTTTTGGTATGTTCTGTGTCTCAGGAAGCCACTGAGGTCTCTTTTAGCCTGCTCTCTTGCTCTGTTTTCCTGGGTTTCTCTCACTGCTTGTGATTTAGAGTTCTTCTCTTGGTCCTCTCCATAGGCTAATAACTAGTGAAATAATAGATACTATGAAATTTGTTTCCCTGGTAATTTCACTGTGGGAAAAGAATGATTCCTCCAGGTGAGACCATGTCTACAGGAGAGACAGGAGCTGAGGTTTGGGAAAGGTTTTAGAGATGGGAATACTTTCATTATATGACTTAGTTATATTAACTTAGATGTGTATATCCCTTGTCATCTATATCAACCTGTTTGGACTCCAAGGATAAATTAATACCTTATATCTTCATCACTGTTCCAAATTAGTCACACCAAAAATTATCATGTTTATTAGTTTTATTAATAATTTGTTGTTTTTTCTTTTCTATATTTTTATCTTAAAAAATAGCCTCATTATGAATTTCTGGCTGTCTTGGAACTCCATATATACACTAGGATCTTGTAGAAAATCAGAAAAGTTTGACCACCTTATCTCCAATGTACCTGGATTACAGTTGGGCACATCACAGACAACTAAATTAATACATTTTTGTTGTTTAAGACAGGGTTTCTCTGTGTAGCTTTGGCTGTGCTTCAATTAGCTTTGTAGACCAGGCGACCTTGAGTTTAAAGAGACCTACCTTTCTCACACTATGTAGTTTAGAATGGTTTTGAACACCTAATCCTGTCTCTGTTGTTCAGTGCTGGAAAGAAACTCTTGCAACTGCTTCAAGGCTGGGCCTTAAATGGTTAGTGAGAAGGAAAATAGTTGAGTGTCTTCTAACTAATCTGGATTTTATTGTGAACTTGCAAATAAAGAGGAACTCATGTAAGAATTGAGTTCACTGACAAACTGTAAATCAGATATAGTCCCTGTACAGAGCTGTACAGGCAAGAAGGAGCATGAAAGCTTTCCCCCCTTAGACCATAGCTCACATAAGAAATAGGTAGTGATTCAATCAATTTTAGATGATTGCTAAATGTTCTTACTGGCCATTTCTTGCATCAACAGAGTAAGGAATCAAGAATTGTAATAAAGAATCAAACTTATAAAACCAAATTACAGTAGTTAAACTAGTCTGACCAAAATAGAAGTGGATAAAATGGTATTCCCCTGAGTAAAAAAAACTTATTTTACATATTTAAGATGTACAGCCTGAGATAAAATGTGTTATTAATCCTTGGTGTGCTCTAATATAAATTACTAAACTTTGGAGCACATGACCATAAACCTGCTTCACCTTTTTTGATTAATTTTCATGGATTATACTTACATTATTTACATCATCACTTTCTTGCCTCTAAGACTTTCCAGAAATTAGAAAAATCATGAATTTTGCTTTAGCAAGAGTCACTGTTTGAATGTGACCTTAGTTTGGCTTCAGAATATCTGAGCTATGAGGGAAAGGGTTGATTTCACTCGTCAGTGGTCCTGTAATGGAACACACACACAAGGGACAGCATATTTTGGAAGAGGAACAGGAAGTGCTCTGAGAGAGTGGAAGAATTTCTACTAAAATACCAATTTTCCAGACTAGAGCCCTGTGTTCCCCTAGGGTGGAATGGCAGAGCTAAGAAGAGTTGTGCTGGCTTAGTCATTTGATTTCTGTACATCTAGTAGGGAAACTGCTACTGTCTTGAGGCTCAGCTGGGCAGTTCTAGCAATGAGGGACTCTGGGCAAGCCTAGCAATCAGGAGTACCAGTTGGAAGTAGATTGTAAGCCATATGGGAGCCCATAGGGAGCCATGAGTGTTAGCTTTTTTTTATGTTGAATTGTATAGTTCATTTCTACCTCCAGTTCTTATTTCACATCCCTCTGAAGAGGTAACACTAACTACCATCGTGTGGTTGAAGCAATGACTTGATCTAGTTTCTTCAAGTTGAATTTGGCTTATCAGGTGGTAGTACTGTGATACCTTTCCAAAGCATCTCTCTTAAAGACCAAACTCTCAGATGTAGACAGAAAAGGAATTCCTTTACTCTTGTCTGGAAAACACTAAAATGTCCAAAGTCCATAAGACATTCTTGAGGGGCTCACAATAGCTCCCATCTGTTAGAAATGTCCATTTAACTTCTACAGTTGGTTTCCAGAGTGATGAGCCCACAACCAACTTTCATACCCTTTTATACCTCTTTTATCAGCCAAAAGTTAGCATGATGCCCTTCCCATAGGGAGAGAAGAGGTATTTAGCATCATATAATTTGGAGGTTAAAAGAAATATGGGCCTGTCCTTCTTTGCTGTGTGCAGGTGCTCCAGGAGCCAAGGCCTGATATCTCACATTTGGACAACATCTTTTTATTGAGAAGAAAATATTAGTGAGGTTTGCTACCTAAATAGGATCTCATGTAGACTTACATCTAATATTTGTGGTGTTTGAACCCTTGTGTTGTTACCAATTCTCTTATCCTTTGATTAAACTTTCTTCTTGAGTACTAAAGACCAATGCATGTGGCAAAAATTAATCTTTCTTTCTGAGTTGTCAAGGCCAGTTGAGTAGCTCGTCTTCAGAGGTCACTTGTGCTTGGAAGGAATCACAGACTCTTCAAGTCTCTCTTTAATCAGTTATCCTTCAATAAGTCAAAATATCCAAAATAAGTCAAAAGCTTTGCTTTATGTACTCCAGCTCATCCTTAAAACCACTAGTTCATATATCATTAAGGGAGAATTGCATACAGTTGCCTGGTGAAGATGCTGTGTACTCAGATCGAATACACAAACTTTCTTTCATGATGGAATATCAACAGTCAGCAAACCTGGTAGTGGTCGTCCTTTGTAAGCAGGCATAGTTGATCACAAGAAGGTGCCAACTGTTCGTCTTTAGATAGTGCTGAGAAACAACAAATAAAAGAAAGATGAATAGAAACTGTTTAAGACAGTGTAATAAATCAATAATTTCCTAGGTCCAAACTGTACAACTAAACCTTGGATAAAACACAAGACATCCTTCACATTATTCATGGCATCACTACTGTAACCATATTTACATATTTACATCCTCTCTGAGTTTAGCAACCTGCCTAGGCTTTGGGATAACAGAGCTCTGTCTCTAATCTTAGGAATATGCTTGGGATAGCTGGTAAAGATGTGGGGCCAGGGCCTTTGGAAAAGGGTTGTTTCCTATCACAGTTCCTAGGACTTTTCACAGAAGGGCAGAAAATGTGGTTATCAGTCCTGACACCACTGTGGATGTTGTTTATAATTTTCTTGAGTTACCCAATGTTCCTCTAGTGCAACATTGTCTGATTAGCCTCTTTCTGAACTTGTATACTTCCTTTTCAAACCGATTTACATTAGCAAGAGACTTGTTGTTAAATTCTAATTAGCCACCAGTGCTGGGAATGCTGCAGTGTGTCCCTTCTGCTCACCTGGTTCTGTCACTTAGACCTCACTAGCCAATCAGAGTCTCCAGCAGACCCACCAGTCAAATGGGAGGGTTCTTTTGGGAACCATGCTTCTGGTTTAGTGCCTCCGGTTTAGCTCTTCTTGAAGAAATCATAGTTTCACTTCTGCACTTCGCCTTGGGCTTCCTTGTTGGTAGAGAGACTGTAAGCTCAGCAGCTTCACCATGGTGAGTGAGGGATTGCTCTCCACAGACAGGAGGAATGGTGTGCCAAGGTGAGTAAGGGACCCGTGTCTCCGGGCAGGGAAGAGGGGTAGGCCTTTGTATGCGGGAGTGGTGGTGGGGTCACTGTCCCCATGTGTGGAGGAGTGGCTGGGCTTGGCAGGTAAGGGGTCCCTGTCCTGAAACTTGATGGAGCTTATTGCTGAGGCTCGCGGCTGGTGTGGTGGGTCCTCTCCTGCATGGGTGGGGAGCCAGTGGACAGACACAGAGTTTATTGTCTTCCTGCCTCTTTCTGCCTTATCCTAAGTAGTTTTAAGTGATTCCTGCTGGTAGCCTTTGAGTACCTTCAAGGCCTGGGCTGTGTCTGCACCGAGCAGAGCTTTAGTAGCCAAAAATGTTGGTTCATGTAGTGCTTATATTGTTGCATGTAGAGAGATATCACCAAATATTCCAAACTCGAAGACTACTGGTCTCTTCTGGGTCTTCAGAAATTCTGCACTTTAAACATTTAGGTTTAGGATCTGTCTGTAGGTAATTCTGGTGAGCTCATAAAATGCAGGCCAGAAGATGTCACCAGACCCCATTACCGATGGTCGTGAGCCGCCGTGTCGTCGCCGGGACTCGAACTCAGGACCTTGGAAGAGCGGGCCGTGCTCTCACCACTGAGCCGTCCCCCCAGCCCAGGGAACGCTGTGGACGCGCTCCCCAGAATTCACTCCACATGGATCCCGACCCCGAATATTAAATGTTCCAAGCGCAGGACTGGTGGACGACCCCATGGGGAGCAGAGCGCTCTGACCTCGGTGGCCCATGTGCCGCGGCGAGCGAGGACAGGAAGACTGAGCATTGGTCACGGGGATCTGTGGGGCTGGAGGAACCCAGGGATGATACTGCAGTGTGCCTGACACAGAAAGGGAACCTGGCGAGGGTGGCGGCTCATGCCTGTCATCCCAGCACTCCCGAGGCCCCAGCAGGCGCACGGATCTCTGTGGGTCCTGGGTTCGAGTCCAGCCCGGTCTATGAAGCGAGGGTCAGGACAGCCAGGTCTACACAGAGAAACCCTGTCTTGAAAAAGGAAACAAAACAGGAAGTGGGGAGGGAGGGAGGGAGGAGGGAGGGAGGGAGGGAGGGAGGGAAGGAGGGGGGAAGGAGGGAGGGAGGAGGGGGGAAGGAGGGAGCACTGAATGGGAGGCTGCGGCACAGACAGCTGTTTTGAAGACGTGAATGCCAAGGAGCTCAAAGAACTCGGGGTTCTCCTGCTTCTGTGTCTAAGTGCCGGGATCTCAGGTGTGCACGTCAGGTGTGCGGTCAGGTGCGCACGTCAGGTGCGCAGGTCAGGTGTGCACGTCAGGTGTGCACGTCCCCCTCCAAAAAGCGTTTTCACGGATTGAGTAAAGTGGGGGAGGGGGACTTGAATCCCTGCCGAGCCCATGATGCATAATCCATGTAATTGCCATGGCCTACGCATGTTCTGTCCCGCACATGCAGTCGTATGTGCTTCCTGTGTGCATTTGCAGCCATGTGTGTGCTGGACGGATCGCTCAGCAGCGAAATGCCCTGGCCGCTCTTCCGGAGAGCCTGGGTCCCACAACTCCAGCGCCTGCGCAGCGGCTCGCGGCTCTGAGAAATTCTAGTGCCTGACACGTGGCGCACACGCAAACATGCAGGCGAAACATGCACACACACACACAAAGAGTAAATTAAAAAAAAAAACCAAGCCGGTCGGTGGTGGCATCCACGTCTCCCAGGAATTCTCCTGTCTTTGATATTAAAAATAAAATTAAAAAAAAAAGTCTGGTAAATGGAAGCTGCTGTGGGATCTCAAAGCGGCACACGGCTGCAGGGACAGAAACCGCAGGGAAATCCAGACCCAGCCTCCTTTCCAGAGCTGACGCCTCAGGCAAGACAACGTGTTGCTTTACTTAAACGAAGCTCACCTCTGCTTATGTTCATTATATTGACTCTCGTCAGCCGCTGCTATTGATAATTTAATTTTCCCCTCTCAGCGTAGCCCTACTGGAGTTTCACGGGTCTCCTGTAAAAAATTATTATCTCGTACCCGTCAGCTGGGCCACGTGTTATTCAGAAAGGTTATAAACTTATTATTATTATTTTTTTTTTTTGGCAGCGAGGACCCAGCCTGTGGGTGCGTGCGCGATCACGGGTCTCCCGTAACAATTGTTATCTCGTCCCCGTCAGCTGGGTGACGTGTCATTTTTAGTTTGCAGACCTTTGGGATGTCACCTGACCAGGTTATCACACCGCAGACCCAGGCAGGAATAACTGGGTTGCGGAAATTCTGCGGAAGACCGGACCTTGTTTATACGCACGGATCCCCGCAGGTTGGGTCATCCTTATCCTTCCGATCGGTCGGTCACCTTTTTTTTTTCAAAAATCACCCGGTGTGTTTCCCTAAAGTTATGATTTCTCTGCAGCCCCTGGCAGGGGCAGGGAATGCGTTGGCTGCTGCGTCTTCCTCCGGGAGAGCTGCGGTGGCCTCCCCTGCTGATTCTGATATTCACCCTGCTGATACTCAATCTGCTCCGGGGGCGGCATTGACCGCCGTACGAATGGCCTCAGAGAAATACGCTGATTTTCCTTCCATGTAACCTTTCTACCGACAGTCAGTCCGTGGGCAAAATTCTTGCACCTTTGGAAACCGCAGCTTCTATGGCCTCTGCACGTCGAGTCCAGACGCAGTGACTGGCTCTTCGAGCTTGGCACTGCGCCCGGTCTGTTCCCATTTCCGCGGGGCATTCGCGGGCTCACGCTGACCTCCGCGGTCCCTTGAGCGAGGGGAATGCAGTGGCGGGTCAGCTTACCCGCCGGATTCGTACCGTGGGGCAAGCTGCAAAAAATAAATAAACGCTCACAATCGATTTTCATCTCGATGCTGCGTGCGTCGTGAAGATTTCCTTTTAAGATTTCCCGAGAGCAACCCACGGCCGTCGTTAAACAGTGCTCTCGGTGTACAGGACTTTCTCCTGTTCCCCATTTGGGAGTTGACCCCCGTAGCCTGGCCCCGAACCATTTATGGCAGGTGGATGTCACCCATGCGCCTTCTTTTGGGCGCCCGCGATATGTCCGCGCACCCGTGGATGCGCAGTCCCGTCTTATTTTCGCCTCGGCTCACGGGGGAGGAAGATTACGAGGTGTTGTTAAAAGTCGCCGTCTCCAGGCTTTTGCCCACGCGGGAGCTCCAAACACTGTAAGAACTGATAACGGCCCAGCCTGCACCGGCACGGGCTTTGCTAAATTTTGCTCTGGGTTCTCCATTTGTTATAAAACGGGAAAACCTTGTCATCCTCCAGGACAGGGTGCCGTGGGACGAGCGCATCGTGCGCGCAGAGCCTCTGTGCGTAAAACGAAAAAAAAAGGAGGGGGGGGGATAAGGTTCCTCCCCCAGAGACCATTTGTCTTTCGTTTTATACGTTTTAAATGTTTGAGTGTTGATGCTCAGTCTCACGCCGCCGCTGGCCGGCACTGGTGTCCACATTCTTCCGGGGTGACTCAGGGCAAACGAAGAATCTAGCAGACGGCTTTCCTGTTAACTAATTGGGAGCAGGTAACAGTAAAGGCGTTAAGCGAGCGAGCGCCAGATGGATTTCCCGTCGCGGCGCGTTCACGGCGGCGCTTACTCAGAGACGCCGTTCTCCACGGCAACGTGAAGGAAAAGGACGATGAGGGAATTCGAACAAAACCTTTGAGGAGATTCGGGGTGCAGAACCCACGAGTTCTACGGAGAGTTTGGAGGAGCAGGATGTGTGAGAGAACTAAAAATTAAAAATATTAAAGAGGAAGGAAAAACTGTTTTTAAAGAAAAAAATGGCACGGGTAAAGGAGTTAGGAGGAGAAGAAAGGCGGCTTTGCAGAGCCCGTGTTTTGGGAGGAGGCTGCTGAGGACGGTAAATACCACCTGGCGTGGCCCTGATCCCGTGCTGGTGTGGGGAAGGGGGGGCTGTTTGTGTTTTCCCGCAGGATGCCGACGATCCAATGTGGGTGCCCGCTGAACTCGGTGATGGGGGACGAGGGAGCCAATGACGGGAAAGGATAGTTTTTCGGGGGGGGGGGGATGGGGGTGGCTGCCCCCACCTAAGACGGGAAACGGGTTTGACCTGGACGCTTTCCCACGGCGGGGTCACGGGCATCGCCTGACACGCCTGGTCATAGAATTTATATTAATTTATATAAAAGGGGGACCTGCGGGGCCCGGGTCGGCCCCCCTCCCCCGTGTTCTTGGGGTTCACCCTGAGGTCGGTTCCTGCTCAGCTGACCCAGCTTCCTGTCTGTTCCTGGGCTCCCCCGGCCCCGCCAGGGGATTCGCAGCGGGGCGTAGTTGACGCCGTCCGTCCACGGTGTGGTGATTTCCCGCCTGTCTGGAGGGAAGAAAAATCCTTGCGCAGCCGGAGGTCTATAAAATTGAATAAACGGCCTTGGCCGACCTCCTTTCCGAGGACCCCGGTCTCTCAGTGTGTTTTTTTTTTTCAATCTCCAGGCCCTTGACCGACTCGCATGCGTGCGTGTGGTACGGCGGCCGGCCAGGGCGCGGAGTGTGCCGAGGGGGTGGCGCGGAATCGGGTGTGACACTCGGGCCTCGGCAGGAGGACAGACACACAGACACAGAATATTGTATACATAATAAATATTTTAAAAAGAAAAGAAATGAACTGAGAGATGAGACTTTGCATAGCCGACCCAGCGTCCAAGCTTGAGACCCGACTTCCCCTCTGTGAGTCTGAGCTTCGCCACTGGCTACAGCCCTGGAGGGGGGAATCTCCCCGGTCAGCCGACTTCTCCTCCCTCCTTCCACAAGCTGCTGGCGACCCAGGGAGCAGCCCCCTCAGGCCTCCTTAAGGCTGCACAGAGCATGGGGTGGCTGCCGAGCCCTCAGGTCTGGCCTCGGAAGCCAGGAGAAGAGCGGCGTCTGAGACACAGGCTGGCCTGCGACGACGGGGACTGCAGTCAGTCGTGCACTTCCTCGTCTCGGCTTCCTAAGTGCCGAGATCCCAGGTGTGCTTTCCTATGCCCAGCTCCTCCCTCTTCTGGATTCCTAAATGTTCAAATCTCCAGAAAGACCCGAAATCTAAAATGCTTGTGATCCCAGGCATTTTCTTTTCTTTTGTTTTTAATTTTTTTGACAGTTTTTCTTTTTTTAAAATATTTATTTATTTATTATGTATACAATATCCTGTCTGTGTGTGTGCCCGCAGGCCAGAAGAGGGCGCCAGACCCCATTACAGATGGTTGTGAGCCACCGTGTGGTTGCCGGGACTTGAACTCGGGACCTTTGGAAGAGCAGGCAATGCTCTTAACCGCTGTCCACCATCAAAAGTCCTCAGTAATAAGAGGAAAACCATTTTTTTTTTTTACAAAAATCTTGAACTGAACGTTCTGCTGTTCTTTAGGGCAGCAAGAACTTACTATATGTCATTTCCCCCCAGACTAAATTCTCTAGTCCTGTGTTCTACATACCAACCTCAGGTTGACAGTCACTTGGAGGATGCTCGCCCTAGTCAGGCGGTGCTGGCGTTCAATGGAGTCTTTAAATAAACATTTTGGTGTATAATTGACAAAGACTAAAACTCACCCCTTTTTACGGATGTACCTGTGTAATTACTATCCCAAAATACACAGACCAGCACACCCATATTTTTGCACGTTGACAGAATTTATTTCAAGACTGTGTTTTGTGTGTAGCTACGGCTGGCCTGGCGTTCACTTTGTAGATGAGACTGACCTCAAATCCGTGGCGGTCCTCTTGCCTCGTCTCATGGACGCTTGGATTACAGGCGTGTGCCACCGAGTCTGCCTGCTTCCACCACTTGAAATAGTGTAACCGCCACTAAAATCGGGATGTACAACAGTTCTGCCCCCTCCAGAGCTCTCTGGTGTTCTCCCTTGTCACCAAACTCTGTGATGTCTGACTCTGTCGATTGTCCTACGCCTCCTTCCCCTGTAGCTCACCGTTCCCAATCCGCGGTATCAATGGAACCACAGGTTCTATTTGTATTTATATGAAGGTCGCTGTTCTTCCACCGGAACAGAAGCCTCCGCGTCTCGACCCCAGCACCCCGGCCAGTCGCGGCGTCCAGGCTGCCCTGGCCGCGGCCGAGTGAAGGTTCCGCGGAGATCTGGAGAGCGGGGTTCATGGACGGGGTCGCTCCGTCCAGCGGGTAAATCAAGGAGCACATTGGGGAAGGGGAGGTGTGTGGTTTCTCCCCAGAGATCCTCTGGGGGGCGTCCTCCCAAAGACTAGCGAGCATAAAGAAGAGGCGGGAGGGTGGGTTGAAGGCCTCAGAAAGCACCTGAGACACTTAAAGCCACAAGGCACGGGAGGAACAAGACAGCCGCAGACTTTGTACCCACGGCAGCTCAAGTTAGCCCCTGGTTTCTTATGGGAGGGCGTTTCAATATTTCCGACCAGGAACAAGCCAAGTCGGATTAAAAGGAGCACGTGTGTGTTTTCTCATTCCCAGAGGGGACACGCGCCGCGGCCCCCGTGTCTGCGCTCGGTGCAAGTTTCAGGCGAGGGGCAGGAGGTTAAGACACACAGACAGAGAGACGGCGACACGGGTCGTCCTTGAGTTCCCCAAGAACGCCCCCTTTATTGTGTTCAGGGGCAGATTATATGGAGACAGCCACGCCCCCGCCAAACCCGCCAGAAGCCACTCTGCTGCCCTCAGGAACTCCTGCGGGTCTCGTGCTCAGAGCAGCTGTGGGCACTCAGGTCAGGGGATCACGAGGAATTCAGGATCTGGGGTCTCCCTGCTCCCAACCCAGAGATGCCCGCATTCCCTCAAAGATTGTTAGACCGGGGCCCCTTCCGTGGTTCCGGAGCCGTGCAGGGCGCTGGCTTCCGTGAGGTTTGCTCCGCTCCACGCAGCAGTGTGGACCCAGGGAGAGCGCAGCTGGGGCCGGAAGGCGGCTGGGGCGGAGCTGTGATCGGCGGCTGCGGCGGAAGGCGAGTCGCCAGGACCCAGTCAGTGCCCGGCCTGGGGGACGCTCGCTGCGGCGGGGTCAGGAGTATCAGCAAATAGGGCGACAAGTGCCGGACCCTGGAAGATTGTCGGGAGAGAGACCTTGGAATGTCGATACCTCTGCCCCTGCAGATATGGCTGCCGTGATTTCCCTTTAGACTGTGAGCCGGCTGGCTGAGAGAGTTGGCAACGCTCTGGACGTTCACAATGCCCAGTGGCTCTGGTTCAGGAAGACGTGGACTCTCTTTGGGCTTTTCAACCATTAACCGTGTTATGTGCGTGGCTCCCGGCACTGTGCTGCACGCTTCTGCTGCTGTTAGGGAACTCAAATGTCCTACGAGAGGGGGTATGGGACAGAGACTTTGCTAATTTCACCACCCAGGTAGGGCACGCTAGGTTGTGGCCGCGCGTGTCTGGCTCGTGGGTGCCGTCAGTCAGTCCTGCGGAGACTGGGTTTAGGGCGATGTGTCTGGGCGGCCACGGATGGGCAATCCTTTGGGGGGGCAGGAGGCCACCTAAGAGAGGGAATAGGAGAGGGCTCTTCCCCACGACAGGAAAGGTGTTCCACTTAACGTAACAAGACAGGCACCGTTATTTATTTATATATATATATATATTTATTTATTTATTTATTTATTTATTTTTGTTTTATATCTATCTATCTATTTATCTATTTATTCATTTATTTATTTATTCATTCATTCATTTATTTACTTATTTACTTATTTATTTATTTATCTATTCATTCATTCATTCATTCATTTATTTATTTATTTTGATTTTTCATGACAGGGTTTTATTTAGTTTTTTTGTATTTTTTTTTTGTTTTATCAAGACAGGGTTTCTCTGTGGCTTTGGCTCCTGTCCTGGAACTAGCTCTTGTAGACCAGGCTGGCCTCGAACTCACAGAGATCCGCCTGCCTCTGCCTCCCCAGTGCTGGGATTAAAGGCGTGGGCCACGGGGCGGGTGGGGGGGAGTTGTTGTGACCTAGCTGCCCTCACTCCCCCTGACCTGTAATTGACAAGGATGTTTGTGTTCTTCCTGGCAGGTGATTCTCCACAGAAGCAGTGGAGGCATAAAAGGCGTTCTCCGGGGCCAAATAAAGGTTGCTGTTCTTCCACCTGAAGAGAAGCCTCTGCGTCTCAATCCCAGCATCCCCTGCCAGTCTCGGCGTCCAGGCTGCACGCGGAACCTCCCGTGCGCGCCAGGGTGAGACCCTGGTGGGTCTGCGGGTGTGGGCGCTCTGCTGTCGGGTGGTCCTCTCCTCCACGTTGAGTCTTCTCTTTGCCAAATCTCTGACAGGGCAGGAAGCCCCAGGCCGCAGCTCGGAGTGAAGTCTAATGAAGGCCGCGTGTTCTGGCCACCGTGGCGTCCTGCGGTGCTGGGGCAGAGGGCACCCAGACCCCCAGTGTCTAGGATGATGGGCCGAGGGCCAAGGAGGGCCGTGGGCAGTGACTGCTCCTGGAAGGGGTGAGTCAGGAATGAGCCGGCGTCTGGGCAGGCCGACCACCTTAGGGCCCTGAGCCCCCAGCCTCTGGTGGCCTGGGAAGATCTCTCCATTCACCAGCCCGGGGTCCTCGCATGCCGGAGTGGGCACACTGAGTCCCCCACGGTGTCTGAAACTCAAAAAGTCACCCTGCCCGGGTCTTGTGTCCCCAAAGGCAGGGTGTGTGGAGGCCCACAGAAGTGGCTCTGCTTCCGTCCTGACAAAAGGTCAGAGAGGTCGAGCACAGTTTCCGCTCCTTCAAGGTCAAACAGCAGGACATTGGGCCTCAGGGGAAGCTGTTCTAGATATTGCCCCAATAACAGAATGTTTTGTCTAAGGTGTGGCTAACGGATGCTTTGCTCCCAATAGCGGGATGTTTGACCTGGGGCATTGCTGTTCGACGTTTTGAATGTTAAGAAAGTAATCAGTGTTCTTTGTTCCTTATATAATGATTTAGAAAACAAACAACAGCACTCGGGAGGCAGAGGCGGAGGCGGGAGGATCTCTGTGAGTTCGAGGCCAGCCTGGTCTACAAGAGCTAGCTCCAGGACAGGTTCCAAAAGCCACGGAGAAACCCTGTCTCGAAAAATCAAAAAAATAAAAATAACAAGTCTTTCGCCCATCCCTTTGGCTTGGGGAATAAAAGGGCTATGAAAAATGACCTTGAGGCAGATTCAGTATCCACTGGAATGACCTCCTGACTCCGTCTTCAGTCTTGTGTCCGTTTCCTTCCTCAATCCACACTCCCCTTTTCAGGAACAGATGGACAAGTCGGCTGGACCAAGACCAATGGCGCTGGATGTTGCTGGGGCTGGAGCACAGGCGTAGAGGGATCGACACCACAAATTAAAAGTGAGTGCGAGATAAAAATAAAGGGACTGTGTGGTGAGTGGCTCAGGCGTAAAGCTGTAAATACAGAGCAAAGGCTTTTATATTCTTGTGGGGTTTTTGTGTATGGGTTGTATGTTCTGTTCCTATAACCAGAGATGTCATTGTAAATATACGTGCGTTTATAATAATACGTCTATCCTTGACCTTGTGTGTTGGCTACACGGTAAATGTTTTTTTATGATTTATTTATTTTTTTTGGTAAATGTTTTTGATACGCCCAATTTCTATATAAAATTCTATGGTTATGGTACGGGCAGCAACTTCTCAAGGTCACCGATGTTGCGTAAGGGGCTGCGGTGAGGTCGACCAGCTCTGTCTAAAGCTCTAAGACTGTTGGTTGCATAGCGTATCTAGAGAAGGACAGGGACAGAGAGACCGGCCTGCTTTTGGGGGTGACCGTCAGAGCGTGGCCTGAGCCCTGCCCCTTGGGGTACCCGTTGTGCTGAAGGACAGACCAACCTCACCCGCAGCCCCAGCTCCCATCTCCGTGCTGGCGTTTGCCTGAGGTGGGCGCGGCGGTGAGACCAGAGCGGGAGCCCAAGCCCAGGACGGCGGGCAGAGCGAGCCTAGTGGTGCCCAGCCAGCACGCGGGGTCCAGGTCTGGTGGGGGACCGTGCCCGCAGACTGGGCCCGTTCTACCTGCACGCGTGTTGACTCCTCAGCGGGGCTTTGCTTAGCCCCTCCAGTACCCACGGGGCAGTGTCCCCAGGAGCCCGAGCGAGCAGCGGGTCTCTGTTGAGCCGGGGCCCAGGGGGAACATGGCATCGCAGGGAGGGTTTCACCCCAAAGTCACTCGTGTGGAGGCTGAGACCCTCCTGCTAACCAGAGGCGTGGACGGCAGCTTTTTGACCAGGCCTAGTCAGAGTCGCCCCGGAGATCTCACGTTGTCTGTCAGAAGGAACGGAGCCGTCGGCCACATCCAGGTTCAGTGCACCGGGAACTTCTACGGCCTCTGTGGTGGGGAGAAGTTTGCCACCTTGGCCGCACTGCTCCGGTATTACATGGAACATCCCGAGCGGCTCAGGGAAAAGAACGGAGACGTGGTTGAGCTCAGGTACCCACTGAATCGTGCGGACCCCACCTCTGAAAGGTGGTTCCACGGTCCCTTGTCCGCAAAGGAAGCAGAGGAACTGCTGATGGAGAAGGGTCAGCGTGGCAGCTTTCTCGTTCGAGGGAGCCAGAGATGCCCTGGCGACTGCGTTCTCTCTGTGGTCACTGGTGAGGACACACGGAAGAGCCGTGAGGGCGGGTCCGGCGTGACCCACGTTATGATCCGATGTCAGGGACTGGGATACGACGTGGGTGGAGGAGCGTGTTTTGCCTCCCTGACGGACCTGGTGGAGCACTACAAGAAGAACCCCATCGTGGGGACACGGGGCACCGTCCTGCAGCTGGAGCAGCCTCTCCACACCACGCGTCTTACCGCCGCTGACATTTAAAGCAGGGTTCGAGAGCTCAGCAAGGTAGCTGGGACCCCAGGTGCGGTCAGACAGGGCTTCTGGGAAGAATTTGAGACCCTACAGAAAGAGGACGACAAATTTCTCTATAGCCAAAAAGAAGGACGGAGACAAGAAAACCGAAACAAAAATCGATACAGGAACATCCTGCCGTTCAACCACACGCGGGTTGTCCTGCGCAGCGGCGGCGGTCCCCACGAGCCCGTTTCTGATTACATCAACGCCAGCATCATCAGGCCTGACCTTGAACCCAAGCGCCGCAGCCATTCCAAACCCAAAAGGGGCTACATTGCCGCCCAGGGCTGCCTGCAGAACACGGTGAGCGATTTCTGGAGGATGGTGTTCCAGGAGAACTCTCGGGTCATCGGCATGGCCACCAAGGAGGTGGAGAGAGGGAAGAGCAAGTACGTCAGGTACTGGCCCGACGAGGACGCCCTCAAAGACTACGGGGTCCTGCGCGTCAGGAACGTCAGAGAAACCGCCGCCCGTCACTACACCCTGAGGGAACTCCGGCTCTCCAAGGTCGGACAAGCGAGCCCAGAGAGAACGGTCTGGCAGTTCCACTTTCAGGCCTGGCCCGACCGTGGGGTGCCCGGTGACCCCGCGGGAGTGCTGGACTTCCTGGAGGACGTCCGCCACAAGCAGGAGAGCACGGCGGAGGCGGGCCCTGTGGTCGTGCACTGCGACACCGGGATTGGCAGGACGGGAACGCTCATCGTGATCGACATCCTGATGGACGCCATTCGAGAGAGAGGCGTTGACCACGACGTCGATATCTGCAAAACCATTCGGATGGTGCGGTCCCAGAGGCCGGGGATGGTCCAGAAAGAGGCACAGGACCGGTTCATCTACACGGCTGTGCAGCATTACATCCGGAGGCTGCAGCCCATGATCGGGGAGGAACGCAGAAGCCGAGGGAAAGGACACGAACATAGCGATGTTAAGAATTCCCGGATGGACCAGGCGACCGGTGGCCAGAGCCCCGGGGGCACATTGCACTCAAACACCGCCCAGTGCAGAAGGGAGGGACGTGCTGGGCTCGGCACAGAGCTCATCACCGTGTCCCGTGAGCATGAGAAGTTTCCCCAGGACACGGAACGACTCTGAGAAGGACGATAACGACGACGGTGGGCAGGGCTCGCAGAGCAGGGACAGCGTCTCCGACGGGGATTTCCACGCAGAGTTCCAGGCACGGGCAGGACGTGGGGACTGCGTGGAGCACTCCATAGGCAGCACCGTGTCCAAGCTTGATGCTGGGGCTGTCACACCTAAGACCGTGGGAAATGTGGATAAACAGGCGAGGTAGATGTTCAGTGCTATTCTATTTTGGCTTTTATATTCTCCATGTGCAGGACAAATCATCCCTCTACCAACTGAGCTGGCCCCTGAGATAATCCCCTGGCCACTCGGGACCAGCATAGTTGATGTGAGCTGAGTTAACATTTTTTTTAATATTTATTTATTTTAATATTTATTTATGTGTGTGTGTCTGCAGGCCAGAAGAGGGCGCCAGACCCCATTACAGATGGTTGTGAGCCACCGTGCGGTTGCCGGGAATTGAACTCAGGACCTTTGGAAGAGCGGGCGGTGCTCTTAACCTCTGAGCCCTCTCTCCAGCCCCCTGAGTTAAGTTTTAAATGATGGGATGTGTGTGACGTTTGACACACTGGTTTTGCGTTGCCCCAGAGCCTTCCCTGCTATGTGAAAGTGGCCGTGTCAGGGGGGAATGCAGAGCTTCGGGAAACGCTATCCACAAGTACCAGAGAGAGACGATGGGCTAAATACACACACAGTTTAACTGGAGAAACCCTGTTAATGGAAATTGTAAAGAAGGGCAATTATCTGAGTTTGGCCTCCAAATTGTAAAATTTCCTTTGTGATTGCCTAATTCTCGTTGCTTCTTACCATAAGGAGGAGTTCAGATGCCAGTGTTTGCCACGGTCTTACAAGTTCATCTCTGGCTGTGGTCTCAAGGAGATTTATTTACTTATTTTTTTTATTTTTATTTTTCCTGGAATAAAGTTTGCTTCTGGTTTACTAGACTTTGGTGGTGTTTTTTTTTTTTTTTTTTTTTTTTTTGTACAACCCCCTGTGGACCTAACATTTTGGTGACCCACACAGGGAAGCACACACCTGGTTCTGGGTGGGGGGCACCCCAGTCTCTGGTCTCTGGTAAACTTTATTATTACTGTTTTTACCAATTGGTAAGTTTCTGGTTTTATCTGGTGGTGTCTGGACAATCTGCGGGCTCAAGAATGTCTAGTAGACAGGCGTCTAATCCCAGCGCCTGAGGGAAACGGGGGTTGTTCCAGTTCCTCCTCTGGCCATCGGGTCATTTGGTGACAATCCTTTGGGACTGATCAGAGCTCCCGTGACCCAGCAGGCAGCAACGTCTCGTCAAATCTGTTTAATTGTCCTGTTCTGTGTGATTGCCACACCAGGTTGAAAACTGCCTACGGTCAGGCTCACGTGGCGACTGTTATTAAATTCGTGTCTACCACGGGCTGAGGCTCCTCCGCACCCCAGATCCTTTCGGATCCTCTGCTCCCACTTCCAGGGTTTCGGGAATTTAACGGTAGATTCTGCCAGCCTTCCCTGCCCTCTCTGCCTCGGGAGTCCAGGCTTCCGTGGGCAGCGGTCGGCGCTAGCGCTGCTGTCGGCCAGGGAGAGGCCCGCCCCTCCGCGGCAGGAGCCGTAGTCCCAGGCTGGCTGGTCAGGAGGTGAGCAGAGGCCACCGCAAGGCCAGGCACCGAGGACGGCCACCGTTTGCCACTGGTCCCGGAAAATAATTGGTTTTGGTCTCACAAAATGACCCCCGCATCCAAAGCTGCACAGCGGGAAGCGTGAGAGGGGAGCAGCAGGGGGACCAGAGCCGTCGGGAACGCAGGAGCGGATGCAGAGGTCACAGAGGGCTGCTGCGTGCTGGCTTGCTTTCCCTGTGGGGACATAAAACTCATCCGTGTCCCCACGGCGGGGGCTGACTGAGAAGCCAAGGACAGAGGCGCTGGGCTCGGATTCTTCTGCATGGACGGGCTCTGTGGGAGCCTTCTCAGCCTGGTCATCACCTGCCTGGACCTGGGGGGAGCTGGGAGGACCTTGGTCTTAGCCTAGAGTGGGGAACCCTGATGGCTCCTTGGCCTGGAGAGGGAGGGAGGGGGAGGTATGGGTGGAGGGGAGGGGAGGGAAGGGGGAGAAGGAGGGGAGGGAAGGGGGAGGAGGAGGGGAGGGGAGGGGGAGGGGAGGGCGGGGGAGGAGGAGGGGGAGGGGAGGGGGGGGAGGAGGGGAGGGAGGGGGAGGAGGAGGGGGGGGGAGGAGGAGGGGAGGGAGGGGGAAGGGGAGGAGGAGGGGAGGGAAATTTTTAAATATAAAAAAAAATAAACCAGCCGGGCGGTGGTGGCGCACGCCTTTAATCCCAGCACTCGGGAGGCAGAGGCGGGCGGATCTCTGTGAGTTCGAGGCCAGCCTGGTCTACAGAGCTAGTTCCAGGACATGCTCTAAAGCTGCAGAGAAACCCTGTCTCGAAAAAAAAAAAAAACAAAAAAAAAATAAATAAACCATGAAGAAAGAAAAAACAGTCAGTATACCCCTAGTAACGCTTGGCTGGCTGACTGCTGAGATCTTGCTTTCCCCGCCTTCTTATTTTTTAAATCAGCAGAGAAAAGATTCGTTCCTGTAACCGTCTAGCCTGGCCCAGCATAGACCAGCAAGGCCTGACTCCGTCACAGCCTCCCGCATGGCCCCTCTTTCCCCTCCACTCTGCAGTCCCTGCCTTGTCCCCCTTCCCCTCACCTCCTAGGCCCAGCCCTTCAGCCTCTGATGGAGACTCCTGGGAAGAACAGCAGCACCTCCTCTGGGGGACCCTCTGGCCCCCCGTTTTTTAAAGATTTATTTATTATGTATACAGTATTCTCAGTCCTCTGCCTGCAGGCCAGAAGGGGGCCCCCGGATCTCACTACAGATGGCTGTGAGCCACCGCATGGTTGCCGGGACTCGAACTCAGGACCTCTGGAAGAGCAGGCAACGCTCTTAACCGCTGAGCCGTCTCTCCATCCCCCTCAACCACAATATTTATTTTTATTCGTGTGTGTGTGTCTGAGAGAGTCTGTCACCTGTGGGAGTCTAGATGAAACTCATGAAGACATCAGGGGGGGATTGGATTCTCCCTGCGCTCTGATTCAGACAAGAGATGGACGACACCCGGGCGCAGCAGGCCCGAGATGTTGGGGTCTTCCGTTGTTGTTCCTATTTGTTCTGGGGTTGTTACGTTTGGGTTCTGGTGGGGGGCAGGGATGTGTGCGCACATGGACGCCGGTGCTTTTGGCGGCCAGAGAGAGCGCTGAGTCCCCCAGGACTGAGGTGACAGAGGATGAGGTTCCGCCCTACGGACGCCGGGAACTGAGGTTCCGCCCTCTGCAGGAGCAGCAGGAGCTCAGACGCGTTTCAGGGTTACACTGGTTTATTTCAGGGGGGGGGGTGGAACGCCAGGTCATGATCATGCCTGATATAACTGTTCTATCCAACGTGATGTGTCTATTCCAAGGAGGAGGCCAACACGTGATGTGTGAGGTCCGATCTTCACGATGCCCAATGTGATTTCACTCTTCCTACACAGCTGCAGACACGTCATAAAATCACAATAACTGCCAATGTCCCCAGAGGGCCCTTCTTTCAATACCTCAAGTTTAACTATGAAAACCATCGATATTCTCCTTTTTTTGTCGTGAGTTTATTTTTTATTATTTTTTTTTTTTACATCCCAACCACAATCCCCCCTCCCCGTCCCCCCAGTCACGGCCTCCTCCCTCCCCCGCCCCCACTCCCCACCCGTTCCTCCTCCCGTCTCTGGTCTTCAGAGAAAGGAGGACGTCACAGGGGTCCCTGCCAGACGCGCTCTACCCAGAAGGGGCGACACTAGGCTCGTCCTCCGCGGTGACAGCCGGATGGAGCCGATCCCGTGGGAGGAATGGGTCCCCGAAAGCCGGCCCCAGAGCCCGGCCCTGCGCCCCCCGTGAGGAGCCCCACGAGCACAGCCGAGTCCCACACCCGCAGCGTCTCCACAGGGGGCCTGGGGCCGTCCCACGCGGGCCCTCTGGATGCGGGTTCAGCCTCCGCGAGCCGCTGTGACCCCGGGTCGGGGAGTTCTGGGCTCTGGGCCCGCGTGCCTGGGGTTCACCTTGAGGACGGTTTCTGGTCAGCTCACTAAGCATCCTGTCTGGTCCTGGGGTCCCCCCGCCCCCCACTCCGCCAGGGGATGAGCTGCAGGGCGTTGTTGACGCCGTCGTCGAGGTTTGGCGATTTCTGACCTGTCTGGGTGGAAATCCTCGCGCAGCAGGAGGACTGTGAGGATTTCCCCAAAATTAAATCAACGGCATTCGGCTGATCTGCATTAGAATGACCCAGGTCTCTCCGCGTGTTTTCTTCAATCTCCAGGCCCTCGACCGACTCACCCGCGGTGCAGGGGCGCGTGACCTGTCCCGAGGGCGTGACGCGGAATCGGGTGTTGCCCTGTGGGATTTCTTGTGGTGCTCCTGCCCCCACTGGATCCTATAAAAATCCATTTTTTTTAAATTATTTTATACGTACTGGTGTTTTGCCTTCATGTATGCCTCTGTGAGAGCGTCAGATCCTCTGGAATGGGGAGTGACAGACAGTTTGGAGCTGTCTCTAATTTTTCATTATTGTAAACATGACTTATTTCTCTCTTCTGACGTTTTAAAATAAATTTTCATATAACGAATGTGTGAAGATCGACTGATAGGTATTTGAAATAATAATAATCATGTTTGTTTAATTAGGCGTCAGATCCTCTGGAATGGGGAGTGACAGACAGTTTGGAGCTGTCTATAAGTTTTCATTATTGTAAACATTACTTATATCTCTCTTCTGACGTTTTAAAATAAACTTTCACATGACGGATGTGTGAAGATCGACTGATAGGTATTTGAAATAATAATAATCATGTTTGTTTAATTATGCAGGGAAAGTAGAAATAAATATATAATCCATATTCACTAATACATTGATATTATGTAATATCTATTTATAAATATAAAGGTAGGTTTGCATAAACTTCAACTGGGGAGCAACCTCCATCCGTTCCATGAACAACGCACTCGACTGAGACTAGAATTGTCCACACGTGGCTGATTCACTAAGAGGGAGAAGTCATAGAGTGGTGAGGACCAAGGCAGTAAAGCCTGCGGGAGGCTGCACAGTGGACAAACGCTTAGCGTGTGGGGCTGAGAGCCGAGAAGACCTGAATTCGAATCCTGCCCTCACACAGTTCATAGCACCGTCGTCCCCGAGGGATTTCCTTTCCCCTGAGCCTCTGCTCCCCATTCTGTGCAATGGGCACAATGATGGTCACCACAGGACAGGATTGTCCGAGGTTGACCTGCGAGGACCCCAGTCAGTCTGTGGACGCTGGGCCCGCCGTGTCCCCTGCCTGCCACGCCTTGTGGGAATATCCACCTGATACCACGAGGTGACTTGGAAACTGGGATCGCTTTGTAAAAAATGGAAAAGAATTGACTTTCTGTCTGTAGGTACGCATGTCTCTCGTCTGTCGGTGCCCATACCTAGAGACATAGGAGATGCTTTGGGTTTTTTTTTTTATTTTTGGTTTTTTGCGACAGGGTTTCCCTGTTTTCTATTTTTTTTTATTTTTATTTTTTTTTGGTTTTTTTGTGCTTTTGGTTTGTATTGTTTCAGAGTTTTACTTTTATTTTTGAGTTATTATCCTGTATAATCATAACGTCCTCAAACTCACTTTGTAGCTGAGGGTGGTCTTGAACTCTTTTTTTTCTTCTCATTTTTTTTATTAAAGATTTCCATCTCCTCCCCTCCTCCTCCCCATTCCCTTCCTTCCCTTCCACCCATACCCCCACTCCGCCCATCTCCAAGCCAAAGAGCCATCAGAGTTCCCTTCACTATGTTAAGTCCAAGGTCCTCCCAGCTCCCCCTAAGTCCAGGAAGGTGAGCAACCAAACTGACAAGGCTCACAGTGAGCCCGTCCATGCTGTAGAGTCCATGCTCATCGCCGTTGTCCTTGGTTTCTCAGTCCTCCTCCACCGTCAGCCACATTCAGAGAGTCCGGTTTGGTCCCCTGTTCCATCCGTCCCATTCCAACTGGACTTGGTGGTCTCCCGTTAGCTCTGTCCCACCGTCTCAATGGGTGAACGCGCTCCTCGCGGTCCTGGCTTCCTTGCTCGCGATCTCCCTCCTCTTGATCTTTCTGGTATCCCCTGCCAAAGGCTGAGTTTTCAGGTCTGTATCCTAAAGTCCATCCGGTTCTCACTTCCTTTCTTTGTTTCCGAGTCTTCTTATGTAGCCCTAGTGGGCCTGGAATTAGCGATGGAGACCAGGCTGGCCTCAAGCTCAAAGAGCTGCACCTGCCCCTGCCTCCCCGGTGCTGCCATTCAGAGGTCTTCACCATCCCACCCCGGTTGTCACTTCTAGGAAGATCATTCCTTTAACCCGGAATTCACTGTACTCTTGAGGAGCCACCGTCCTGTCCCCAGGGTGGTGAATTCTGGGATCTTCTCTCCTAGCGCCCGCCAGAGAGACCTGGGGGTCAGCTGACCTCCCGGATGAAGACCCTCTCAGGGGCACCCGCGGCCTCCTCTCGTCAGACAGGCTCGTCCTCGGAGCGTGGGGGACTCTCCTGGCTCACATTTTTCTATTTTTCTTTTCCTTTTGCCTTTCTGAGCTGGGGTTTCTCTACGGAGCCCTGGCTGTCCTGGAGCTCACCCTGTAGATCAGGCTGGCCTCACACTCACGGAGTCCCGCCTGCCTTTGCCTCCCGGGAACTGGGATTAAATTCACGGGCCACTTCCCACTAAGGCGTGCATGTGTGTGAGTGCATGGGTGTGGAGGTCAGAAGACAGCTCGGGTCCATGTTTCCTTCTGCCTCGGGGGTTCTGAGGCTTGAACTCAGGTCGTCAGACTTAGCGGCAAGCACCTTTGTGTACTGACCCATCTCTCTGATCAGTCCTGTGCTCGTGGGCAGACATGCACGTTGATTTTTCTCTTCTTTGTCTGTTGTGTGATTAAGAAGTTAAGCTGGCTGTGCCTTCACCTGCCTTCTCCTTCCTGGGTCTTGAACTTGTTTGCTAGCAACTTTCTTTTATTTGAAACAAAAAATCCTTTTTATTGGGTCAAGCCTAGAATCCCAGCATTTGTCAGGCTGAGGGAGGAGGATCATTCTGGAGCCAGCGTGGGCCAGAGTGAGATCCTGTCTCAAACAGACAAGAACAAAGGGGCTGGAGACTTAGCTCAGCAGGTAAGAACACGGGCTCCCCTTCCAGAGGACCCAGGTTCGATTCCCAGCACACGTCTGGCTGCTCCCAACTGCCTGTCATTCCAGTTTCAGGGAATCCAACACCTTCACACAAACATTGGTGCAGGCAAAACACAAATGCACGTTAAATATAAGTAAATAAATCATTAAAAAAAAACATTAACAACAAGACTCTCTGGAAGTACCCAGAAAGAAATGACAATAGATTTGAGGGGAATTTCTGGTCCACTAACAGTTCAAGGTGGTATGGGAGAGAAATTTGACCCTCTGATCCACAATTTTCAATGGTTTATTTGTAAGAATTTTATTAATTTGGGCAGTTTAGTAGTTTTTATTCATTTATTGGAGGGGTGTGCCCTGGAGGTCAAAGCACAACCTGCTGGAGTTTGTTCTTTCCCCTCATCATGAATGTTCCGAGGAGCAAACTCGGGTTGTCAGGCCTGGCGACAAGCGCCTTTCCTTGCAGAGCCTTTTGCAGAGCCTCATCGCCAGCCCCGTCCCGGTTTCTTCGTTTCAACTTTTTTTTTTTTCTGTAACGATTTGCTTGCTTTATTTTACACGTACGAGTGTGTCACTGCGTGTGGATAGAGCAGGCGATGGTTTTCACATCCTTAACCACCACAGCAACAAAACCTGTAACTGCCTGGAGGTTTCCTCATCTTATTCCCTCCAGAATGGCCCAGATGAAAGACAGAAATGATAGCCCATGCGTCCGAGGCTGTGGGGAAAGAGGAACACATATTCATGGCTGGCGGGAGTGCAGACTGGCACAGCCGCTACTGAATCAGTGGGGAGGCCTCTCGGGGTTGAAAACAAATATTATACCTCTGGCTCCAGCTGGATCTACCACCCTTGCACACACACGGAAAGGGCCTCACCCGCCGTCCGCACACCAACGCTCATGGCTTTTCTCCCCAACTACTCATGAAGTGGAAACAGCTTAGATGTCTATCAAGAGAGGGAGGGATAATGGAAATATAATCCATTCATACAGTGGGGTATGATTCAGCTGTGAAAACAAAATGTCATTATAAAATTTGCAGGTAAATAATGGAATTGAAAAGAAACATCCGGCTAAGCGAGGTAACCAAGACCCAAACAGACAAATAATAATGTGTTTTTCCCCACGTTATACACGGATGCTGTCTTTACGTGTGTGTTTCATTTAGGATCTAAACAGAGGTCAGGTATCGACGAAGGGGTTGGCAGGGTAGGGGCTCCTCCAAAAAGAGAAAATGGAATCCAGTGTTACAGCAGGATAAGGGAAGAGTCAGTGGAGGGGGTGGGTGGGGGAGCCAAGTAAAGGGAGGTAAATGGGAAGCGTGGGCGCTTGAATAAGAATGGCCCCCGTAGAATAAGATATTTATAGATTTGTGATCAGTAGGTGGTGTTTACAGTCTTCTTGGAACCGGTGCAGCTTTGTTAGAGGAAGTGAGTCACTGGGGTCCAGACCAGCGTCTCTCCGTCCCTGCTCCCTGCTGATCTCCACGTCGGACTTTCTGCTCCTCCAGCCCGCCGTGCCGCCGTGCCTCCCGCCGCGCTGGGACTAAGCCTCTGAAAGTGTCAGCAAGCTCCAATGAAATTCTCTCTTTTGTGAGTTGTTGTGGGGCCGCCGGTGGGCCGCAGACGAGGAGGAGGCCGCGGCGGCGGCGGCAGAAAAGGTGGGGGTGGGGGTGGGGGCGGGGGTGGCGCCCTGGAAATGCAAGCGGGGGTATGATAGGTGGCTTGCACCCGCCGGGCGGCCGTCCTTTCCAGAAAGGGTTCGACTGGAGGACCCTGTGGAGCAGCCGTTGGCCGGCTCCTCTCCCCGACGGCACCGTGAAGTCCTCACGCAGGGCCAGTGGCAACCAGGGCATCGGATCCAGAGGCGGCCGGTCTAGAAGGCAGGACGTCGCCACCATGGGCCAGTGTGTCACCAAGTGCAAGAAGAAGCCTTCACCCACCCTGGGCAGCAGGCATGGAGACCGTTACCATAGCAGCAGCAGGTCCTACGGCCGGCGGAGAGCCGGCCACCGCGCGGAACAGGTGCTACTTTATTTCACACCGTCGGGGGAGATCGTCGTCTATGACGCCAGGAGAGCGGACAGGGCCGTCGCGGAGGCCTGCCGGCTGCCGATGTCTTCCAGAGATGCTTGGGGGAAGCCCAAGGCCGACGCTGAGCAGGCTCCCTTGCCGAGGTCGGAGGTGCTGTTCAGGACGCTACCGGGACAGGTGGGAGGATGCCATCTTGGTGGGAGGCATGGAGCGCTTTTGCCGTGACCTCGGTGTGGATCCCATGGATTTTCGAGTGCTGCTCCTGGCCTGGAAGTTCCGGGCGGCGAACATGTTCCAGTTCACCAGGAAGGAGTTTTGGACGGCTGTAAAGCGATCCGTGCAGACAGCATCGATGGGATCCGTGCAACAGTTCCCCAGCCTCCTAGCAGAAGCCAAGCAAGAAGAGAGATTCAAGGATCTCTACCGGTTTACATTCAGTTTGGCCTGGACCCTCAACACGAGCAGCGGGCCCTGCGTCGTGAGACGGCCATCGCCCGTGGAAACTCGTGTCACCCAGAACCCCTCCTCCCATACTGGAGCCGTGGCTCAACTTCCTCGCGGAGAACCCCTCGGGCATCCGGGGCATCTCCTGGGACCCCTGGAACATGTTTCTCTGCTTCGTCGAGGAGATTGACCCCGACCTCAGCAACTACGATGCGGACGACGCTTGGCCCTGCATCTTCGACAGCTTTGTGGAGTGGGAGCGGAGCGGAGGAGGAGAGAGGCAGGGGGGAGAGGCGCGAGCGGCGCGGGGCTGAAGGCCCGGGTCCAGATGAGCTGCACTGAGGATCTGCCTGCCCCCGCTGCAGCCCAGCGAGGACTTGGACCTTCTGGGAATTCCTGAAGATGAAGATCCGGAACTTTTCCACATTACACCTTTCTCTGCCTTGTATTTGGATTTGGACGTTTTGACTGAACTTGACTGAGTTTGCTCCCGGGTTGGAGGTGTACGCCCCGATTTCGGTAGCCTCTGAGAGACGCAGGTTAAAAGGCTCCTTTTTCCATTTCACAGTTTCGCTTCTTTGTCAAAAGTCCGCTGTGTTTAGGCAGGTGAATTTGTATCCAAGGTGGGCTGATTTTATTTTCTTCAGGACTGTGGCTCAGTAGTGACGTTTAAAGTCAGAGATGGTCATGCATTCAGAAGTTCCTTGATTGTACAGAGGATTTTTTAAGATTTTTTTGGGCTATCCGGAATCTTTGTCTTTCTCAATAAGGTTGAGGATGGTTTCTTCAGAGTCTGAAGAATGTTGTTATAGTTTAATGGGCATTTGCATTAAATCTGTGGATGGCTGTCAGTAAGACTGTGCATGTTGCCTATGTTGGGCGCTGCTTTTACAAGAGAACAGGAGATCTTTCCATAGAATAATGGCTTAAATTTCTTCCAAGAATTCAAAGTTCTTGTTCTACGGGTTTTCCAGTTGTGCGATGATGAGCGACCCAAAGATATCTGTGGGAATCTCGTTATAGGCGTGTGTGGAAGCGATACATTTTGGGTTGTTTCAGGTTCTGTGTATGAAAAGTAATTCTGCTGTGAACACGGTGGAGCGCGTGTCCTGCGGCACGGTTGAGCATCTTTGTCTATCGGCCCAAAAGAGGCTATAGCTGAGTTTTAAAGTCGTTTGTTCCCTAATTTTCTGGGAATTCGACAGCCGTGGAGGAGGCCTGAGCGGTGTTTACGGTCTTGCTCGTGGTACAGATGGAGTCTCAACGTTGATTTGGTTTACATTTCACCCGTGGTTAAGGGTGGTGATACCTGAGCACGTTTTGAATGTCTTTCAGCTCGTTTTAAGTTCACCTCATGAGAGTTTTCAGGGTAGGTCTGTCACATATATTCTTAGTGGGATTCATTGTTCTTTTGATGACCGATTCCCTTAGTTCTTTTGTATGTTTTTAAAGTAGATGGATGATTAGTAAGTAGGGTAATCATTAGTGATTAGTGACGATATTATCTTCCCAATTCTGTAGGCTGCTGTGTCTTGTTGATTATGCCCCTTACTGTAGACCAGAAGCTTCTCGGTTCAAGAGATTAATTGTTTCTCCTACCATGTGCACGCACACTGGATGTGTTCGAGTGGTACCAGGGCCTCCAAGTGTTAATTCTCAGTTTTTTCCTCTATGAGCTTAAGTGTTGTTGGTTTTATGTTGACATCTTAAAAGAAGAGAGAGGAGAAGACGGATTGGGTTCGTCTGATGCATCTTGGGCAGAGGAGATGTAGCTGGGACGTTTGGCCCCTGGGCATTGGGGAACGGTGCTTCTTTGTGCTGGAGGTTCGCGGCCCAGGCCGTACGGGAGGTTGGAGATCCGTTTCCCCGGGTCTGCGTTCTGGCCTGGATGGCGTTCTGCTGGCTCATCGGCGATGAGGATACTTTACTGGAGACACGTGGGCTGCAGCAAAGCCCGGGCCATGCAGGGACAGTTATTGTGACTAGGAAAGTCCAGAGGCCCCCCGCCTTTTCAATATCTGGGTCATATGGTATACCCCAAAGAAATGAAGCCTCGGGAGATAGAATCAGGATAGAGCAGCTGAAAATCTCTTAATGACTTTCAAAGGTTATTAGGAAAACATACGATGGCTAAGGCCTGATTTAAGGTTCCTACAGGAGACCTCGAGCCTTTAACTGAGATCCTTGAAGGAGACGGTGATCCGATTCCTAGCAGGCAGCTTTCAGAGGCTGCCAGACAGACTCTCTCACAGATAGAGCGGCTACACGGGAACATGCACGTGTGCTGTGCTGATGACAGCCAAACGTGGCAAGCGTGTCTTTGACCTACAAGACGACTGGCCCCGACAGCAGTCTTACGGCGGAAGGGACGCCACGTTCATGGCTGCCTCTGCCTGGATCACCAGGAAAAGCATTCAATCCTTATTTGGCAGCAGCAGCCACCTGCTTAGCCCAGAAGAGCAGAATGTAATCTAGAAAATATTTTGGCAAAGAACCAGCTGCAATCGATGTTCCTTACACGAAGCAGCAAATTGAATGGCTATTTTCAAAACAGTGACTCGTGGGCAATTGCGTTTGCTCAGTTTCACGGTCAGATTGATAATCTTTTCCCAGCTGACCGTTGACTCGACAACATTCATTTTTTCCTAAGATCGTAGCCGAGAATCCCTTCGAGGACGCTTTGTGGATTTTCACGGATGGCTCCGCGAACGGAAAAGCTGCTTATGTAGCCGACGGCAAAGGACGCGGGGTACGGGCAGAAACCGGCTTCGGCTCAAACACTGGAGCCGCGGGCTGTGGCTCTGATATTTAAGAATTTTTTGATAATAAGGCTTTTAATCTATATACCGATAGTCTGGATATTTGACGCATTGTAAATCCTGGCAGCAGTTGCCATATGTAGGAACTAGCGATGAACAAGTTAAAATATGGTTTCCACAGATTCAGAGAGCCATACAATGTAGAAAACTGCCACGTTTTGTGGGGCACATCAGAGCCCATTCAAGTCTTCCTGGTCCGTCAGCTGAAGGTGATGCTCTAGCTGACGAACTTACAAAAAATAATTGCTGTGTCTCAGGTTGAACCTGCTTTGCACCACCAAAACAGCTTAAGTGTGGAGAAAGCAATTTACGCTGAGAAGCTTCTCGACAAATTCTGAAACGATGTGAAAGACGCCGCGATATCTACCTGTGCCTCATTTGGGGGTGAATCCCGGAGGACTGCTTCCTAAACCGTATATGGCACACGGATGTGACTCACATGACTGAGTTTGGGAAATTGAGATATGTGCATGTGACAATCATGACGGCCACAGCACAAACTGGGGAAGCGCCAAGCACGTAATAACTCATGGCTTAAAATGCTTTTCATGCATGGGAACCCCAAAGGTAATAAAGGCGGGCAACGGACCCGGATATGTTAACAAGGCTTTTCCAGGATTTTGTACTCCATGGGATATTGTTCCTAAGACTGGTATTCCATATAATCCTCAAGGACAAGGAATTGTGGAGCGTGCACATAGCTCCTTGAAACACACAACCCCTGAAATAAAGACAGGGGCGTTGTCTCTCAGACGCCACACAATGCCTAAATCACGCATTGTTGACGATCGCTCAACTTCTTTTAAATGCGGACGTCCCGTGAGCTATCAGCCGCGGACGATTGTGGCCTAATGATAAAAAAAAATATAAAAACCACATTTGCGAAAGCCAGGCGGAAGGACCCTTGCTCTGGAATGTGTAAAGGACCCGATCCATCCTAATCAGGGGTCGCTGGGCGCGTCTGTTTCCTCACAGGATGAGAACCAAGCCGGATGGCTCCCAGGGCGACTCAGGCTGTGTAGTCAGCAGCAGGGCAGCGGACCCCCAGGATGGCTTAGCCGACAGCCGCCCAGAGGAGGAACGGAGGGAATCCGGTCGCCTGGCCCACAGAGAGGAGCCTGATCCGGACCTGCAACTCGCTGCTGCGCCGCAGGGAGACTTGGACAGAGATCCCGCTGAGGGATGAGCTGACCGCGGTGTCTGCTGTGCTGCCGGTGTGGGGTGAAACCTGTTCCTTCAGAAACTAAGATACTGACCTGAGCATGTGAGTGTTCTCGGGTTATGGGACACAGAACTCATTTTGAATAAAATATTAAACCTAAGAACGAAGACCTAGGCTTTTCCCTCAGGGAAAGAGAGACTTAAAGAATGAGTAGAACCCCCCTCTTCAGTTAACAAGGGGCAGGGCAGACTAGGGTTGGCAGCAGCACAGTGACTGAAATGGGATTTAAACAGCAAATGGTATATACTCTTAACGGTAATGACTGGGTATTTGCAGCTGCATATAAGGGGATGGGAAAAATCTGGTAATGGCCCAGTGGTGCTGAGTACATCGGTAATGACAGAAAAGAATATGAAATTATGGGAAAGAATATGAAAGCGCTGGTATTGGCCGGCTAAATGTGAAATTATGAATAATTGGAGAGCTGGTATTGGCCGGCTAAATGAGCAATTATGAATAATTGGAGAGCTGGTATTGGCCGGCTACATATGAAATTATGAATAATTGGAGAGCTGG